>NC_035109.1:324064483-324367513 GCF_002204515.2 Aedes aegypti
TATCGTGGTATTGCCATTATCTCTTGTATTCCAAAACTTTTCGAATCAATTGTCAACGAAAAACTATTTCTTCAAATCAAAAATAGAATTACTGACACAAAACATGGCTTCTTTAAAGGCCGCTCGACCTCAACAAATTTACTTCAATTTGTTGACTATTCGTTGAATGCAATGGACAATGGAAACCACGTAGAAGTTCTTTATACGGACTTTAGCAAGGCATTTGATCGCATAGACATACCAATGCTACTTTTCAAACTAAAAAAAATTGGAATCGAGCCAAGACTGCTGAAATGGCTTGAATCGTATTTAACTGACCGCCAACAAATAATAAAATTCGAAGGAAACAAATCAAAACCAATTCAAGTCACTTCGGGTGTCCCTCAAGGCTCTCATTTGGGACCTCTTCTTTTTATTATGTATGTAAACGACATTTCCTTCATTTTCAATAAACTCAAAGTGTTAATTTATGCCGATGACATGAAGCTCTACCTGGAAATAAGAAATGAAGAAGACATCAATGTATTCCGCAATGAAATAGAAAAATTCTACATATGGTGCAAAAAAAGCCTATTAGAACTGAATGTAAAAAAATGCAACCTAATATCATTTAGCAGAAAAAGAACGACACCACGCATTTCAATTTCATTAGGAAATCAAAATGTGGAAAAATGTGAAAGAGTAAGGGACTTAGGAGTAATCTTAGACTCTAAGCTTTCTTTCGTAGACCACTACAATACAATAATTCACAGGGCTAATAACATGCTAGGGTTCATAAAACGCTTCTGCTACAACTTTCATGACCCATACACAATTAAAACTCTATATATTGCATATGTAAGATCAATCATGGAATACTGCAGCATTGTATGGTCTCCTTTCTCAATGACACACGAAGAAAGATTAGAATCTGTACAAAAACAATTTCTACTATATGCTCTTCGTAAATTAGGTTGGACATCATTTCCACTTCCACCCTACAAAGCACGCTGCATGCTTATTGACATACAAACGTTGAAAGAGCGGCGTGAAATCGCAAGAGTTTCATTTGTAAATGATATCGTTTCGCAACGTATTGATTCTACAGAAATTTTATCAAAATTAAATTTCTACGCTCCTTCTAGGCAACTACGAAATCGTAACTTATTCTTGACAAATCATCATCGAACAAATTATGCCAAAAGCGGGCCCCTAAATCAAATGATGGCCATTTACAATCAACATTGCGAAACTATTGACTTTACCATGTCTCGGCAAAATCTAAAAACATACTTCAAATCCATTAGAAATCGCAACACATAACATAAAACAAAATGAAATGAACATTACTTACACTACACTTTCTTTTTCAATATTTTTTATAAATTTCATAATTTTAGTATTAAGAAATAAAACAAAAATATGTATATGTAAAATGTACTAGTCTACGTCGGTTGACGAAAAATAAATAAATGAATTTTGCTGGGAAAAAGGTTAAATCTTCATAGTCGACAGTCGCTTGTTACTGCTTCAGGTGAATGTCCCATATGGCATTTGAATCAGTTTATTTACTTCAACAAATTCTTGGATATCTTCAATCACTAACAATTATTCAGAAATCAAGACTAGCCCGGCAACGGCAGTCTGACAAATCATAACTTGTTGAACCAGAGCACAGAGCGCTGTTGTAAACAAAAATTATGATTGACACTCTTGCCAGTCAGCAGCAAACACATACTCCTCCTGGAATTCCGCAGTAATCTCGCCACTGTAAAATGGCCATAGCTGCACTGCTTAGTACTCTCTACTTCGTGGTGTAAAATTAACCAGCTTTGTCGTCTCTGCAACCAACCGACCGCGCTGCAGCTCGTTCATCAGCTGTCATGCAGCTTATTTGTCTCCCCCCCCCCCCCGTCCCCAATCGCAGCGCTCACTACGACGGGTCTTCAGGAGTCCGTCAGCTGCTGTGCACTCATTGCGGTACCAACCAAGTTACCCACTGCAGCAACTGCTGTCTGCATTCTTCTTCGGAGACCAACTCAGCGTTAAATGTGCAGTCTTTGTGGTTTTGCAGCACTGACTGTCCCATAACCGTGTCGAGATTCATTTTGCCTCTTGTCACGTGTTGAATCCCATGAGATTTACACCACGGCAACGGCGACCAACTTTTGAGATGACGACGACGACGACGACGCAAACACGCAATCTAAATTTGAGCTTTGTCTTAACAGCACTTTTCGATTTGAACTTTCTCACCCTCTCTCGAAAATTGGGTAAGGGGGAGAGGGTAACAAGATCCAATCTGTGCAACCATGTTGCGCTCCGAAAATGCCAAATGATCCATTTTTGGAGAGCGTTTTGCATTTAGCGTTTTACACACATTCCACACACCTGAACGCGAAATGCCATCAAGATGTGACCTCGCCAAGCTCGCTGCCTTACTAAACTGAATCGTGCTCCCGTTGTCGTCGTCGTCGTCGTTGTCGAGTGGAGCTAAACTACAAACTAAGGTACACTAGAACCTCGATTTAAGAAGTCATTTGTTTTATAAAATTTTTATTCACATACTTTTTAGTGTAGGGTCCAGATAGCCGTAGCGTTAAACGAGCAGCTTTTGAGCAACATCATGCTGAGGGTTGTGGCAATTGGCAAAGAAAGCACTCAGTTGATAATTATGGAAAAGCTCGTTGAACATTAAGCTGAGAAGCAGACTTTGTCCCAGCAAGGACGTAATGTTAAGAAGAAGAAGATGAGTGTCTTACAAACAGA
Organism: Aedes aegypti; assembly: GCF_002204515.2. NCBI lineage: Eukaryota > Metazoa > Arthropoda > Insecta > Diptera > Culicidae > Aedes > Aedes aegypti. The sequence continues at coordinate 324,067,232 of NC_035109.1, forward strand.
ATCCTTACGTCAAAACCTCGTAACCGTGAATTGGTTTAATTCACGAATCCCCAATCTAGTGTGTGAATCGAGGTTCCAGTGTACTCGGAAGATGATAAAACCAAGGTGGGCTTTTTATTTAAAAGCCTGGTGAGCCTCGGAGCGGTGAAGCGCTAGAGATAAGATGAGTTCGCGTGTGAGTGGGTGCGGTCCTTAGTCCAAACGGACAACGGCTTTTTTCTTTTCCAGAGCTAGCGGTACCATCGCTTCGTATGACCGGAAGCTACCCGCAGAAGCTGTGCGCAATGGTTGCAGTTGCTGTTGCAGTTACAGAAGACAACAAAGGGTAAATGCTGTTTTTCAGAAACAAGATCAAACAAACTTGAACTGCATGGGATTACTTACTAAGTGAGTGGCTTGGGGAGGTGGCGGAATGGATTTGGAATGCATAAAGCGAATACCTTCGTCTAGGGCCCCTCTGGGTGAGAGATTGCATTTTTGTTTTTCTCTGATAGGGTGGCCATTGACTTAGGAGAATGCTTCAGCTCAGTGTTCAACACTCGGTGGGCTTGGTCTTAAGGGTGGGAGGTTTATGTATGCTGCTGTACTTTCAATACGCTCAAGACAATTTCTTCGATAGAGGTTGGGTTGATTGTACAGTAGCTTCCAGGCTTGAGTTTGGAATTTGCTAATTTGTTTCATATTCATTACTGATAGAGAAATTTTTCCAGATTAATCAGAATAATCATATTCATTGGTCAAGCTGCCTAACCTGGTAAGAATAATGAGTGTTTACGCTTTGGAATGACTAGTGGTGTAGACCTGGGAGGGAGGCACCGATACTACACACGAAATATAGAACAATTTCTGTTTGAACTGCAAGATAACTACAGCTTGCCAACAACAATCAAGGCAGGCTTGGGGAAAATCGCTAGTTTTGTTTTGATGTGTACTTTCGATTTTTCCTGACAAACATGGAAAACGGGCCACAGTGTTCTATACACTAAATAGTCATTTTTATTGGAAAAAGTAAAACGATGCGTTTTTCAATGCTTTATATTCAATCCGATTGAAAGGTGCTCACGTGACATTACTTGCATTGTGTGCATGAATTGATTTTCATTCGATTTTTGTCACTTTTGATGAAATGCGAAAATGTGTTTTAATCAGTTACGCGCTTTTTCCATGTTAGTCCAATGTTTGAGATCTGGGCTCACAGTGACAGTTCGTGACAGCGGAATCCCGGCTCACTATGACGTACAGAAATTTTGTATTGGTTTCTCCCTCCCAGGTGTAGACCACCTAGAATGTTTTCACCATACACGAACGTGTTCATAAGGCCAATATTTTCTGAAATGCACCGTTTCACAAATCAGTTCCTAATCATCATGATGCAATTTACTGTCAACATTTGAAAACCATCAATACATTGATCTAGCGGTAAACAGCAAGCTCATGCAGAAAGTCGTGAGTTTGAATCCCTCCGGTAGTAGATTTTCATGGGTTGGAAATTTTCTCCACTACACAGGGCATAGAGTATCTTTGTGCTTGCCACTCGCAATACAAATGAAGAATGAGACAGGCACCCGTAAATTGAGTAACTGTTTTATCTCGAAATTCCGAACACTAAACTTTTCATAGTAATTTTCCAAGAAAACCATTCGAATTCCTTCACAGGATAACTAATTCTTCTATGGTCTACTGCATTTGAAAGATCTGAAAATATCCATTCTTACCTTTGAAATCGCCACGGTTCAGAATATGTGTCATATTCAGAATTTTTCACAAAACGGTAGTTTGTCAATTTGTAAACGAAAGAATTCAGTTGGTAAAACAATGTTTTGCTCTTAACATTTTGTACGGTTTTGACTCATATTCCGAAAATTTAAGGCTTACAATGACTTCAGATACATAAGGACTGTTCATTTTATAAAATGGACACTTTGTTTATGCTATATATTTTTAATTTATTGATAAAATCGTAATCGGTTTTCTATGCATCGTTCAACTATTATTCTACAAAGTTATGAAAATATAAGATCTCACAAAATGGTTTTTGTTCAAGAACTAAATAGTCTTCAAAAACTCATAAGAAAAGCTGTTCGCCAATATTAAACATATTTTTCGCATAACAAAAATCCTCTTTTTATGAACAATGTGTATGTGGGTATCTTTTACTATTTTACTAAAGGTAGAGCTTTAAAAAAATGCCACCATTCTCTGACACTAGGCCACACTAGTGATTTATCCATTCATGGCCAAATTTGCTGATACTCTATCCTTTTCCCCTCAGCAAGAAGAAAAGTAAAAAATCGTGTTCAAAATTAGTTTACATTACTAAAGAAACTATATTTGTACAAAAGAGAGCTAAACCATGAGTTTTAAGCGCATTCTTAGGTATAAATATAACTCTTAATGGTCGTATTACTAAAAAGTTTCATTCCTTTAAAATCATTTACGTCTATTTTTTGATCTATAGCAAATTGTAAACGTTTTTCTCCAAATATTTCCATGAGTCATAGCAGAACAACAGAATATGAAAATAATACATGAATAATGAAATCGATTTCATTACAGCAGTGTTGCAAAATTTGATGATTTTCATTGTGTTGTGAGAGTTCTTCTGAAAATAAATAAGAAATACAAATCTAATGTGCTTTAAATGTGACGTGGGAATTAAATAAGCAACTCTATGAAGGCGTGGGTTATTTTTCATATTAATACTATATTAGTACTTCCGCCACGACGCACAGTGAGACGAAATCAAAAAAAGTGGGACATGTGTGTTTGTGCTGAAACTATTGGGTTTAGCGTTTCAACATGTTCTACAAAATTTCATCATTTGTTGAGTACTTAATTTAGACACTGAAAAAAAATTAACTTTTTTAATTATTGTCAAAATTGAAAACTGTCTAAGGAAGTATTGCAGGCGACATCATTTCATGAAAGTTTGTCGAAGACAGGAAAGCTCTATCTCCTACACTGACGAAGTTAGGGGGTAAAAATGATGGGTACCCCCTTAAAACTCATATTTTCTTCATAACTTCTAAATTTGAATTTTTACATTTTTACAATATTCTACAATGTTTAAGGTGCTGTAAAAATACACATTTTTGCCGAAGGCACTGAAGCGCTAGCTCTCCATTTTGAAGATTTACGAACGATTTTCTGATTTTTTCACATCAAATTTAAGTGTGCATATCTTGTAAAGTTGCAAGTAGTAGCAGCTAATTTTAGCATCATGTTGTTCCTCATCCTATACCCTTTTAATATATGTACGAATAATTGCGGGGTCAAGCGGGGCTCATCGCAGTTTGTTTAATTGAAAATTGTATTTCCTATGAATAAATGTATGTTTTCTAAATTTTAATTATTGTTTTTTTTTCTATCTGTTATTTTTTTATGTTTTGTTATAATATTTAACTCTTGGCCCATTTTTTTTGGCCCTGTTCAAGTTTCAATTTGCCACGGCTATAGAGGAAAAGTTGTTGTTTCCGTGAAAATTATTGGATTTTTTTCAAGTGTATCAGGTTTATTAATAGTTAAACACAGTTTTATTAATCCTTAAATACTCAGTTTTGTCCCTATGCTAGGTACCGTCTGTCACTTTTTTGTAATTTTGCAAATCTAGGAAATCAATACATATACAGATATACAGCACTATAATAGATATCCAAGCAATGTCATTGATAGCTATCAAAACAAATTTGTATCTTTCTATGTTTAAATGTTCTTAGGAGTGCAATTCAATTTTTTTATTACTAAGATTGTAGTATATACAATTAAATTATACATTTGAATCAGTTGATTTTATTCTTATAGCGGTATTTAGCTCTTTGATACGCTTATAAAAATGTTGTCAGATACATGAAAAAATAAATATTACTTTAAATAATATAACTGTTCAAATTTTGACAAAAATTGTTAAACATAACATTTTATCATCGTTTAAAATGGGCAAACATTAAAAATTCCATGGCAAAATGAAAACAATACTTTAAAACTATACCACATACATAAGAAAACTGCAAAAAATATATATATTTAATTATGGGAAATACAATTTTCAATTAAACAAACTGCGATGAGCCCCGCGTGACCCCGCAATTCGTACTAATATTAAAAGGGTATAGGTTGAGGAACAGCATGATGCTAAAATTAGCTGCTACTACTTGCAACTTTACAAGATATGCACTCTTAAATTTGATGTGAAAAAATCATCGTTCGTAAGTCTTCAAAATAGAGAGCTAGCGCTTCAGTGTCTTTGGCAAAAATGTGTATTTTTACAGCACCTTAAACATTGTAGGACATTGTAAAAATGTAAAAATTCAAATTTAGAAGTTATGGAGAAAATATGAGTTTTAAGGGGGTACCTATTATTTTTACCCCCTAACTTCTTCAGTGTAGGAGATAGAGCTTTCCTGTCTTCGACAAACTTTCATGAAATGATATCGCCTACAATACTTCCTTAGACAGTTTTCAATTTTGACAATAATTAAAAAAGTTATTTTTTTTTTTCTCAGTGTATATCACTTTAAGTGAAATTTTTTTCAGTGTCTAAATTAAGTACTCAACAAATGATGAAACTTTGTAGAACATGTCGAAACGCTAAACCCAATGGTTTCAGCACAAACACACATGTCCCACTTTTTTTGATTTCGTCCCACTGTGCGACGTACTTTAAACCTCAAAATGCTACGTATATTATTATATTATTATACTATTATATTCTTATATTATTATATTATTATATTATTAAATTATTATATTATTTTATTATTAAATTATTATATTATTACATAATTATTATATTATATTATTAAATTAAAATATGGTTCTCTAAAAAATCGGTGGAAAATAATTTTATGACATCTGGAAAATTATTGCTCCAAAAATTACTTGATATTTTTCAGCAGGCTTCTGATTGATGATGCTCTCGACGAACAAGCCTTTTTTTTGAAAATAAAAATATAGATTGTCGAACTTTCCAGCCAATTTTTAATTATAATTGATATTGATCACCTCCAAAAATCGACTGTTCTAAACGTTGTGAATTATTCGTGTGAAATTTAAATATTTTGGAGGTATTTTTATTATCACAACATTGTACAATACTAGTAGAACGATATACAGAAAATTGATTATGATTTCATTAATAAATTAATATGATAAAGGCTGCACAATGTGTCCACTTTATAAAATGAATAGTCTTTATATTGAGGATGAGTATGTCGAAATTTGTGAGAATTTATATATCTTTGTAAAAAAATATTTAGACAACTGGGTAAGACAAAACAAAGTTTTATCATAGTATTTTGTTATTTTTATCAAAAAAAAAAATTGGAGCAATATTTTTCTTCAAATGCCGAATACTGTTCTCATTTTACCTTTTATTCCGAACACATTGATTCCTATTCCAAAAAGCATTAATAAACTGAATTTTAAATAATATTTTTGCAAATTAAATCATCTGAGCTAGTTGTTACGACCTTGAACAACATAATTGTCATAACCCACTGAGTTCAAATTTACGATAGAGGCATTAAACTTGAGATGCAAATGATTGCCTTTTCCGGGAAATTTATTGCCACGTTTCAATGAAATGTTAAAGCAAAATCTGCATGCAAAACTCTAGTGTTTGAAATATGAGTATGTTTGAAATTTTAAATAAAATTGTAACAGATTTACATATCTGGATCACAATGTACCGAAGGGGTTTTAAAGCTTAAAAGAGTTTTCAAATAGTATTCAGTATCAGGGGGGTAAGGGTTGTCATAGATGCCCAAGGTGTACACAGGTTAAACAAACGGAGATCGCTTGCTTTTCAGTAATCTACAAGCTCAGCTACTTTCGTGAATACAGTTGTGTAATTCAACCAAATAGCACTTAAAGCGTTCAAGAATTTGAGGGCTTTCGAGAGATGGATTTCCCAGTTCACAATTATTTCGCTAGATGGCGCAGGAAGTATCACTTTATGATTGTTCTTATTCTTTCAAACGTTAGATGCCAGCTAGGACAAAGCCTTCTTCTTGGCTTAGTGTTCTTATGAGCACTTCCACTGTTATTAACTTAGAGCTTTCTTAGCCAATTGATGATTTTTACATTTGTATATTGTGTGGCAAGCACGAAGATACTTTGTATGCTGGAAAATAGAGAAATTTTCCAATCCAAAAGAATCCTTGACCAGTAGAACCCGCGGCTGAATAGCTTAGGGTTACCATCCATCCTGATTTAGCAGGACATTTCCTAATTTTGGGATTCTTTTGATGCCTCCTGATTCATTTTTCATATTTCAAGTTTTGTCCTGCTTTTCCTTGCTTGGCGAGTACCTTGGAATGTCGAAAATATTTAGAATAAGAAATAGCTACCCTAATAAGTACCAAAAACAGCAAGAATGTTCAAATAGCATCTATCCCGAAATCCATGCTGAGTTTTGTGGCTTCAAAATCGACTCCAGCCACATAGATAGTTTGGTATACGTTTCATACGGTATCACAATACCTTCAGGTTTAGTCGATGTTTGATGATTCTGGAGTTGTTTATAGAATCTTTTGGATGTGGTGATATTTTTGCAAAGAGGGTTACTACTGTGTTTTTTTTTGGAAGACTTTATTTTATATATAACTTTGAAAATATACATGTCAGATAGAAGCCAGATCCTATCCTTTGCATTTTTGATTCACTTTGATTTGTTTAACCTTCGGGCTGTCGCGCTGTTGTACTTTGTACAACAGTTGTGATTTATATGCTATCATTTCGCAACAAAGATATCTATCGACACCAAACCAAAATGTATTCCTCAAGGATCTTCTTAATTACAATACTCGACAGTTTTTATTCAAATGTACATGGAAGTCGCATAATAATGAACGCACTATATACGGTTCGAGTAAACCACAGTTTGAAATTGGTATGTCTCAAATTCCAGATAATATAGAAACTTGGGGTCTTTAGTAAAGTTGTTCTGGAGGTGAAGCGCTATCTGATGGTACCTCATTCAATTCGAAATTTGACCGCTAGGTGGCACTAGTGGGCATGGAAGTTTGACTTTAGTTTTGCAGATATTTCAGGATCCTGACCATTTAGAAGGTTGGCGTTTTCGGCAAAGTTGTTCAATAAGTTAAGGACTATCATTGTTCAAGCCAGTTGATTCCAAATTTTGCCACTAGGCGGCGCTAGTGAGCATAAAACTTTTTTTTTGCAAATATCTCAGGAGGCTGACCTCATATAAAGATAGTGTCTTCGGCAAAGTAGTTCAGCAGCTCAAGGGCCATCATTATTTGTGCCAAGAAATATGATATTTTGCCACCAGGCGGTGCTAGTGAGCTTGAAATTTTTGTTTTGTGAATACAGCAGGATCTTGATTTCTTAGATATGCACCTTCGGCAAAGTTGTTCAGAAGCTCAGTAACTATCATTATTTTACAAATTCTCGAATTTTAAGGATTAAACAAAGAAAGAATTTTAGCTACTGAACAACTCTGCCGAAGACGCCATCTTTCTAAGTGATCAGGCTCCTGTGATATTTGCGAAATAAATGTTTTATGCTGGTGGTGGCAACATTTGGAATCAACTAGCTCAAACAATGATAGCCCTTGAAATACCGAACAACTTTGCCAAAGACGCCATCTTCCAAACTGGTCAGGATCCTGAGATCTACTAAACAAAAGTTCCATGCTCACTAGCGCCGCCTAGTGGCAAAATCCCGGATTTCTTGGCTAAAATAATGATAGCCCTTGAGTTACCGAACAATTTTGCCGAAGACGTCATCTTTCTAAGTGGTCAGACTCCTGAGATATTCGCAAAACCAAGGGTGTTGTACAAAGTACAACGCGCGACTACTCGCGTTACAAAAATTCGCGCGGCGACCGAAAGGTTAAAGACTGGGCACATTTTTGGCTACAATATGCGTCGTATTCAAAGGGTTCTCATTGCAAAGTTTCATAGAATTCGGCCAGGAAAACCCTCCATTCCAAAGTGAATCATGGGAGTTCACCGCCGGGAACTTCTCTGAGTAGTATGTAGCGTATCACCGGCTTGAGTCGTCTAGGCGCCAGTGAATCAGAAGTCATTCTCCAGCCGGAATCGCTGGACCGACCTCGGAACTCCACTGGGCAGTATCGAAGCATGAAGAAGCACGTAGCCGGAGTAAGATAGTTCCACCGTCGAGGACTTCAGTATGGCCCATAAAACATGCGAAAATTATTTGAACGTGAATATAGCATCCACAGGCGTTATTTTCTTTGTTTTTGATAGTGAAGGTAATTTCTAATTATTGTAGTATATTTTGACACAACTTCGCTATCCAGGATAATTTTTGTCATATTTTTCTTACAGTTCTAAATAATGTAATAAAGCAAATAAGTTCAAAGGGTTTTTCCGCCCAAAGCTAGAAACAGCATCTGGTTGTCGAATACTCTGGTGATAAACTTTCCACCTTCAAAAATCACACTTTATTGTTGAAAATTTTCGTTTGTTTAGTATCAGAGGATGAAGGAGTTCTTAGAGAACGTGTTCTTCATGATAACAATAAAATATTTTGGCAGGGTCACAGCTTTGAGGGCATTTGCGTCTAATATGTTTGATATGCCTTTATTTTTTGTTAAAGTTGAATAAAAAATAAATACGGAGGCCTATAACAGATTTTTGAGGATAAAATTTGTTCCTTCGGTTAGAGACAACTTATATCAATACTAGCTCATAGGTTTTGAGCAAAATGGAGCCGCTTATCACACTTATATGAAGGTTCAATCAAAGCTCTCCAAAATGAGCCGTTTTTTTATATATATTTAAGTCTCCAATTACCCAGGTATGAACCGATTCTATCATTTGATATGGGCGTATGCTAGAGATAAGGCCTGTGAAGAATCTCACGCCATAGTTGATGTTTTAGAAGTTTTCATCACACAGATATTGAACTCGACGTCCGCATGATCAAATTTGAAGGTATTCTTCCAATTCCTCTCTGTTAAGGTGAAAGTAACAGATAAAAATCATGTCCAAAGCGAAAAACTGAGTCTAAATAGATTAAACAAGTAATGAATAATTTTTATGTTTCATTCACATTTTCTATGTAGAAACTACCATAAATCATGATATGACGATTTTTTATGGGCCATACTGTAGGCCGAGTAGCATCGATCGTCTCAAACCAGTTTTGGGTCGTCGGAGCGCCAGTGAACCGGAAGCCATCCTCCAACCGGAATCGCTTAACCGACCTCAGCATCCAAATGATAAACTAGGAGAGCTTGAACAGCAGCAGCGAAGAACAAGTCGTCGTAGAGCAACGAAATACACATGAGCGTCCAGTAGAAGTTCCACGGGGATCTGACGTGAGGCTAGCCCAAGAGAAGTATACGTCGTCGCACAGAAAGCTGTCTAAATCCCCGGCGAGATCTTCAACCGCCCAAGCTTTGTCTCTGGTGAGCCAATCTCAGCCTGTACTGTTCGTACTCCACCACCGTGTTCAAGTCAAATATTTATCAAAATTTATTGAAATACCATTTTGTTCACCAATAAACGTGACAGTAGGGATATGAGTTCTTGGCAGGAAACTAAGAAGGCAAAGAATGAGAGGGGTTAACTTCATTCCTTCAGATACACGAAGAACCAATGGTACACCGTGCCCAGCATTTAAGTGTAATACATCATCATATAAAATGATAGAATTCTCTTAGACTCCTGCAAAGAATTCGTTCAAAATCCATTACACGATTTACTTAGATTCCTCTGACAAATGTATGGAAACGTGGGCTTCGTGGCCGTGCGGTTAGTGTTACCAAGCATTTTATCGCATCGAGTCAAGGGGTGTGGGTTCGATTTCCGCTTCAGTCCGGGAAACTTTTCGTCAGAAAGGTTTTTCGACTGTGCCACTGGGCGTTGCATGCTAGTCCGTTGTCTAGTGTGGTGCTTCCTTCAAAGGGCAAATCGTCCACTGGAAGCATAAACGTGTAGGTGTCTTTTTAGGTGTCTTTAACTTACGTGAAAGCCAGAATATATTTCGGGATATATCAACTTTGAATGGGCTGAAACCTTGAGCCTTTCAATGAAATTTTCTCACATTTTCAAGGCATAGGGTATAACCATGAGATATATAAATACAAAATGGCAGTTCGTTCACTCTAAGTTACGACAGAACGCCATAAAACCCTTGTGGCACATCCTAAGACCTCCGTGGTAACTGGAAATCCTTAGAAACCTCTGTAACATTTAGAAAACTTTTGTGAAGTCCGGAGCATTTATTGAGATTGAAAAATCTTGGAAAAAACGTTCGAAGTCGCTTTGAAGTCCTTGTGGGCGTTTTTAGAACCTTTTATCAGTTTTTGAGAACTTTTTGAAGTTCCTCACTGGAATTGAGCCTGCTCATCAGCTTAGTGTTGTAAGATCTCACTTCCGAAGTTATTAACTGTCAGTTTTTTTTTTTGCCAAGCTTGCCATTTTCATTTTTGTATTTCATGTGGCAGCAACGATCTTTTTTTTTTCTTCATTAGTATCATTCCAAACATAACATTCATTGCTTATAACTAGGTGTTCTGTGTTAGACAACAATATCATCCTAATTTGGTGAGAAATAAAATAAAGTTTTATTAACATTTTGTTAACAACATATTACATTTCATTTGCCGTAGCAGTTCAGATTTTTTACAGGTGTGTTGATTTCACCTGCTTATAAGAGAAAAAAACGTTTTCAATTTACTCAACCTAACTTAACTTAAATATATAACGCATTAATCGTGGCAATAGAAGATCGTAACGATTTTTGCCTAAAAATATTAATTATTCTGTTTGACCTTTTGTTTCAATGTTTCAACATTGGATATTTCATGTAACTTATTAAGCTTCAGAATCATTTTGAAAATTTTACTTTGAATTCTCTGCAGAGCTTTCTTCCTGGTATTACAACAGCTAGTCCATATTGGTACAGCATACAACATGGATGGCCTGAATATTTGTTTGAATATCAGAAGCTTTTTCTTAAGACAAAGTTTTCATTTTTTATCAATAAAGGGATAGAGATATTTTACATATTTGTTACAATTGGCTTGAATGCCCTCAATGCGATATTTGAAAGTTAAATTCGTATCTAATATGAGCCCTAGATACTTAACTTCATCTGACCAATTTATTGGAACCCCTCTCATCGTGACAACATGTCTACTTGAAGGTTTCAAATAAAGAGCGTTTGGTTTATGTGGGAATATTATTAGTTGAGTTTTGGAAGCATTAGGCGAAATCTTCCATTTTTGCAAGTATGAAGAAAAAATATCCAAACTTTTTTGCAATCGACTACAGATGACACGCAGGCTTCGTCCTTTGGCGGAGAGGCCTGTGTCATCCGCAAAAAAGGATTTTTGACATCCCTGAGGTAACTCAGGTAAGTCAAATGTGAAAATATTGTATAATATTGGTCCCAAAATGCTGCCTTGAGGAACACCAGCTCTTACAGGAAGTCTTTCAGACCTGGAGTTCCGATAATTCTGAACCTGAGTACAATTTGATAGATAACTTCAAACTATTCTAACAATGTTATTGGAAAATTAAAATTTTTCAATTTTTCGATCAAACCTTCATGCCAAACACTGTCGAATGCTTTTTCTATGTCTAGAAGAGCAAGACCAGTAGAATAGCCTTCAGATTTGTTGGAACGAATCAAATTTGTTACACGTAAAAGTTGATGAGTGGTCGAATGTCCATGGCGGAATCCGAACTATTCATTGGCAAAAAATGAATTTTCGTTAATGTGGACCATCATTCTGTTCAAAATGACCTTTTCAAAAAGTTAACTGATGAAGGAAAGCAAACTGATTGAACGATAGCTAGAAGCTTCTGCAGGATTTTTTTCTGGTTTTAAAATTGGAAAAACCTTAGCATTTTTCCATTTTTCAGGAAAATATGCTTATCGAAAACATTTGTGAAATGTGTCAAATAAGAATGATAAGCTAGTCTCTGGAAGTTTCTTGATGGCAGCAACGATCATACTCTGTGCTCAGGGAAGTCAAGAAAATTTTCGTTGTGAAAATACTCGGATCCGACCGGAAATCGAACTCAGGCATCTGTACCGTGGACTTTACCACTAGACCAAGGAAAGTCCCAATTTTCAGTTTTATAATTCAGTGGAGTTTCTGAAATATATTAAGGAGGTCTTATTACCTGGACCAAAAACAGTCGAAAATCTTGATAGAATGGTTGATTGCCGTTTGAATTTCTGCGATATTTTCGAACAACCGTATCATTCCATCCATGATCCCCTACCCTGACGAACTTCCCAACCAATCGACCGACAACTTTATCAACGTAAGCCTTACATCGTTTTCAGATGGAGCTGTCGGTTTGTCTGATGGATTTTCCACTTTATTGGAGATTTTCTGCACCATACGGCGCCAACCCGCCACCAACACGTGGTGCCAAAGGATCAGGCCCAGAAAGCGGATTAGATTTTTGTGGCTCAGTTGTTCTATTCCACCAACACAGGTCTGATGTAGGCTTGTATCCTTTGCTACACCACAGTGGTCCAGATTTTAGAAAATCAAGGCGAAATTTACACATTCTCAATGTTTTACATAGCCGAGTGGTTAGAGTCCGCGGCTACAAAATAAAGCCATGCTGAAGATGTCTGAGTTTGATTCCCGGTCGGTCTTGGATCTTTTCGTAATGGAAATGTCCTTGAATTCCCTGGGCATAGAGTATCATCGTACCTGCCACACGATATACGAATGCAAAAATGGCAACTTTGGCAAGAAAAGCTCTCAGTTAATAACTGTGGAAGTGCTCATAAGAACACTAAGCTGAGAAGCAGGCTCTGTCCCAGTGAGGACGTTAAGGTGAAGATGAATCGAAGCCAAAGTTAAAATTTTCAAGAGCACGGATCTGGAGAGCCAAACATCCGTTTAAGCTGAAAATCTAATCGATTGGTCACTAACTGGTGGTGACCAATCGATAAGGTTTTCAGCTCAAACGGATGTTTGGTTCTCCAGATCCGTGCTCTTGAAAATTTGAAGTTTGGCTTCGATTCATCTTCACCTTAAGGCGAAGTAGGCCGTCATTGAAATTTGTACGGATCGTTGATGATTGTTGCAAATTCATCTCACGATTTCGACTCAAAGAAAATCAGTTGGTTTTGCACTGACACAGATAAAAAAGTATCAGCTTATTTTATGCTTGTTAGCGCGTACACTGATACTTTTTTAAGTCAATATAAACTATCAAGACTGAGTTTTATCACTTTGAAATGCAAGCTGAAAAGTCATCATTTTTGCCAAAACGAATGACGGGCTACTTATCCTTAATGCTAAGTAGAAGAGGATACTAATTTGGACATAGTTACCATTTTTTTTGTGCTTTTCATAGAACAGAAATTTAACAAAATTACAGTTTTCATACATTTTGAGGCTCTCAACTTTCTCAATAATTAAAAATTTTGGCAGATTTGGGCAAAAAGATCTCTTATTGGACCCTTAGATTAAAAAAAGCAGTTTGTAGGTTGAAGACGAGATTGATAAGCTTCAAATCAAAACTTAAATTTGTTCTTCAACTAATAACAAATTTTAAAGTTTGGTTTTGTCCTGCTCCTTAGAAAACTGGACCCCTGTGTGACAGTGGCAATGGCAGCATTTGCTTACATAGGTAAGTTGCTGTCTTTTGTGATCTTGTTCAACGAAGGGCACAATTCTGCCTAACGTTTGTGTGTCTGCAATTGATGCCTGCCAGGCATTTGGATGTAAGCTTTATCTGACAGGGACCAAACGAGACGACGGATTGTACTTGCAAAAGTCGACGATAGTGAGTGGGTGAGGTCGTAAAACGGGGTAACATCAACCTGACTAGGCAGATTTGATTAAAGTTTAAAATGCAAGCTCCCAGGCGTCTTAACCAGGACGATATGGTGCCAATGCCGAGTCAAGTCAAGCACATGACAGCGGATTTTCCTTCCCCGGGGGGCCTTGGGGTAAAAGTTTGTTCTCCAAGGTCTCCGGTCTCTTGCCGTGGATCGACCCTCAGAGCAGAACTTTGGAGGAAGACTAGATTAGAGAAAAGCGAGAGTCTTGATGGTATGACGGGAAGCGATTTATCAAAATTAAATGGAAGTTTAAATGGCAGCAACATGGCTTCGGGGCGATCCCCAGCGATGCGATTATGATGCTCGCAACATGTGACGGGTTGGGTGGGATGAAAATTTAGTCCTGTTGGAACATTGTGCTGGTGGATGTCGATCTGCGATGTGATACGAGCCATGCGGAAGAAGATTATAGGAAGATTTATGGGTCGGGTGTGACGTCATGGGTGTGAAGAAACTTTGACGAATGTGGAAAATCGTGATTTATTTGGACGTTGATATGGAATTGCTAGGAAAGCTAACAACTTGTATGTCTGCAGCATTGTATTATACTTGCAAAATTATGCTGAAATAATACTGGTTCGATTCCAGAAATGTCCTTGTCTTCGTTCAGAGTCCGGAACAAGATTTATTCAGAGTCTTGATGAAGAATCGTTCATAGTTCTGAAAAGGATTCGTTCAGAGTCATTAACAGGATTCGCTTAGTATCCTGAACAAGATTCGCTCCGAATCCTGAACAGGATCCGTTTAGAATCCTGAACAGGATTCGTCTAGAATTCTGAATAGGATTCGTTTAGAATCCTGAATAGGATTCTTTCAGAATCCTGAACAGGATTTTTTCAGAATCCTGAACAGGATTCTCTCAGAATCCTGAACAGGATTCTCTCAGAATCCTGAACAGGATTCTCTCAGAATCCTGAACAGGATTCTCTCAGAATCCTGAACAGGATTCTCTCAGAATCCTGAACAGGATTCTCTCAGCATCCTGAACAGTATTCTCTCAGAATCCTGAACAGGATAATATCAGAATCCTAAAAAGAATTCTCTCAGAATCCTAAAAAGGATTCTCTCAGCATCCTGAACATGATTCTCTCAGCATCATGAACAGGATTCTCTTAGCATCCTGAACAGTATTCTCTCAGAATCCTGAACAGGATAATATCAGAATCCTGAAAAGAATTCTCTCAGCATCCTGAACAGGATAATATCAGAATCCTGAAAAGGATTCTCTCCGAATCCTGAACAGGATTTACTCCGAATCCTGAACAGGATTCTCTCCGAATCCTGAACAGGATTCTCTCCGAATCCTGAACAGGATTCTCTCCGAATCCTGAACAGGATTCTCTCCGAATCCTGAACAGGATTCTCTCCGAATCCTGAACAGGATTCTCTCAAAATCCTGAACAAGATTCTTTAAGAATCCTGAACAGCAATTGTGATTTGTGCAACAACTTGCATTCGATATGACCATTACTACTTGTTGGATTAAGTTTTGTTTAGCTCTACGACGGTTTTTCTACTATCAATTGTTGAAAATGCACTGTACAGGGCGTTCACCACCACAATCGAACATATATATCATAATCCCGTGAAACACCACATTTAAAATCCCATTCGTTTCCATTCCGATGGCAATGAGACTTGTCGACGACCCCGGCACGTAATCTCCATAAGTCGCAACTATGGGGTTGAAAATAAAAAATTTCCATATCTCTTCAGAATTGGTTCGAATCGTGGAGGCACACACACAATCCACAGGAATCAACGGGAGCATCTCCTGTGCTCTCTATTCCATAGTGCAACCACGACCGACAGACAATCAGACCGAACGGCAGAATAATGAATATTTATCCACGTTTTGCATTCGTTGCTGTCTCGTTTTGTGTAGTAGACCCATATCCATGTTCTTAGTTGCAGATTCGACACTTTTAAACCTTGCAGCTGTCTTCCTTTTCCACTCGACAACCGCGTCATGTTGTTCCGTAACGTCACTGTCGTCAAAGTTGTGGAGAAATAGTAATACAGAAGACATAAAACGCAAAAATCGAGTTCAACAACTCTATTGTCGAACCCGGTTGAACTCGAGCCGACAGGATATCGACGACGGTCGTCGCGGAGATTACCAATCTCCGGATCCATAGTGCACTTACCTGGACAGCACAGCAAAAAATATATTATAATAAAACGTTATTTTTCGTCTTGAGCATGGGCATGATTGACCGCCTGCAGTTGCTACTCCGTCATAGCAAAAACAGCTGTACTTACACAGAGAACCAGCGGACGCTACTCAAGGTCAGTAACATCCTGAACGTGTAAGTACTGGTGCTCTCCTTAAAATAGCAAACAATAACGGCGTCCGCATTTGAACAGAATGCAGGTAAATTTGGGGATGAAAGAGGAACGCTAACGTGTCACTTGCTCAATGGAAGCCGACGAGTCCTCTGCAGTTCTATAAGTAAACACTAGGAGTTTGGATACGGAAAAAGATTGTTCAAGGGATTCGTTTTGGTAAACGATAAAGATATAATTTGAAATAAACACGTAAGTCTGAACATAGAAAACTTAAAGCACAACGGCAGATTAAATGGATTGATTTGAGAGCAGGCTCTGAATGTCACTTAGGTCGTTTAGAAAAAATCAGCGAGGATTCTCTTACGTTAAATTATTTAGATTTATTTTTCACAGTGCACCTCAACCACCGTCATCAGATGGCGATCATTCACATTTGTTCCGCGATTCCGGAAAGCAGGAAAATCCTTTTCTCACCACCCGAAATAGGAACACACCGAGTAAGTGGATATGTGAAACAAATTTTCCATTCAAATTTAATTCACATCGCGCAGTTGGGAAGTTTTATTTTCGGCTGACGAGCCAAGCCCCAGACCGGCTCGGAATCGACGATGAAATATGCATCGGTTGAGCAATGTTCGATTTGCAGAGCCGCCGGCTGGGAATTGGAAATGTGTTTTTTTTTTCGTTCAGTTTCGGGACAAAACGAGCTCCCGGACTGAGTAGATGTGTGACGGCGGGAGTTTGTTTAGAAACTTTTCCGGAGTTGACGGCTGCTGTCGAATTTCGAAACATGCTAATGCAGTATGAAGGAGTGTAAAGTGATATTCAAATCACACGGTATTGGAAATTTAAATTGATATCGACGGTTTTGAGCAATGGATTTCAGGGGTTTGGATGGGATGTACGGATTCAAGGTAACATATGCTACAGAATATTTTCTATCAGTTAACATGTTTGATATTGGGCTAAATTTGTTTCGAAAATTAAGCTGGTTACGTATTTCGTATTTTTTTTATTCGCAATCGCAGCACGGCTCTTTGGACAAATTATTCAACTTCATGCATTCCCATTACACACAATCACAGTTCCATCAACACTAGGCCTGTCTCTAACTCTACTTGCAACCATGTATTTCATTTTGGCAGAACTAATAGTCGTGTCCAGTCCTCCTATCTCTCTCTTCAGAGGCACGAAAGACACATGCACTGACCTGCGATTGATTCCAATGAGGTTAATTCTTCTTCTTCTTGGCATTACGTCCTCACTGGGGCAGAGCCTGCTTCTCAGCTTAGTGTTCTTATGAGCACTTCCACAGTTAGTAACTGAGAACTTGCTTTGCCAAAGTTGCAATTTTCGCATTCGTTACGATGATATACTTTAAGTCAAGGAAATTTCCATTATGAGAAGATCCTGGACCGACCGGGGATCAAACCCAGACAACTTCGCGGACTGTAACCTCTCGGCTAAGAAAGGTCAATAAGGTTGATATCGTCCGCTTACAGCGAATGTGACCGTGATGCCAGGTCTACTTATAAAACCCTCGAGGACAATGTTGAACTCTTATTTTTTTTTTAAATTTGAAAGTGCGCCTCCAATCTTTAATCAACCTACTAAACTCATATACGAGGTTGATACCTGTTCTGCAATCCAATTTTTAACGAACCATTCAACGTTGGACGTATCTCAGTCTAATAAGTTATACCGGAACACCATGTTTACACATTTTCTGGCAAAATTTATTTCTCTTCACTTAATTTTTTGCAGGGTTTAGATACGTTATCGACCAGCTTTTACGAAAACCAGCCTGGTTTTTGAACAACAAGGACTCCTCGATCGGGCTAAGCCTGTTGAACCGGACAGTATTTGTAATTGACGTACTCTAGTCAGTTTCCTGTATAAGATCAGCCAATCAACTGGTAGACATTTCTTCTTACTTCCATAACTTCAGAAATTCTTGATGAATCAATAAGCAAAGCTGCTGCTTTGTCTGCTTTGTAAAGTGGAAATCATATTTCGTGCCGTTGTGGTCACAGTTCCATGGATAGGATCCTACAAGCTGACATCTCCAGAAATGTTGGGAAGAACTGCTTATCAAGCTGCTGACTTTACTGTGCAGCTACCGCATCCTCTGAGAAGCTTTGAATATTGTAGCGTATTGTTATGTTAATTCCGGAACTTGTGACGCTGGTTAACTGCGCTATATGTACAACGAAATAATGATTTATTTATTTATTTATTTATTTATTTGTTAGATCAACAGGCTCAATTAGCCCCAATGACCTTTCTTATTACTATAGAACATGAAATTATTGTATACGGAAACATGACACAAGCAAAACAAGTTAACTACAACAAAAGAAAACAATATAAATAGCACTCTCCTTCACTCTTTGCGAATGTTTTAAGGCTGCCAGAAATAATCGCGATGTTCAAACTCTCTAAACAGCAATCCAGCCGGCCACGTTGATTCCATGATGGCCTTTTCTCTGTACTGCCAATCAACGCCAACTTTGAAGGAAACATAGCGAATATTTTCAATGTTGCTCCATCGCGGTACTAATTTCATAACTTCGGGATGATCGTTCAGCATTAATGATGCGATTCGATAATAGGGCTTCCAAAGGTCCTGATCTCTTTGACATCTTAGAAAAGTCGTCTATTAACCAGCACGTGATCTATTTGGAGGCAGGCATCGTCACTCCCTACGTGCGAAGTAGGTATTTCCGTCTGCCTTAGCTAGATTCTCGAAGTGCTCATTCTCCATGCAATCGGCCTCATAGTTCGTTGGCGCTTATTGGTTGATCAGGCTGTAGATGAAGACCTTGCCTTGTGCTTATGTCCTAGCCATCAACCTTCATCATGGCTCTGGACCTGTAACTCTGGTTCACGAAAGTGTCTAATTCTTTCAAATTTACAAACCATGGTGAGCCTAGTATTGCAAATCTTTTTTAGATCACTAGTTCATTAAAAAATTATTTCGCAACACTTCGGAATCACTTAAATGTACTATAAGCGATAATCCTAATATGTCTTCTTGAACTCGTGAGCTCTGATTTCTCAGAAGTTAATGCATAAGGTTCATACTCATAATACCAAATCTATCAAATCAAAATATATTCTACTAGTAAATGAAACCCAATTCGTAATATATAGTATCCAATCCAGGTTTTTTTTTACTTATAGAAACCGTTTTGTATCAAAATTCGAACAGTGACGATTTTAAAGATAAGATTACATATTTTCACAACTTTTAAATGTAAAAACGTCACTTGTGAAGAAATTTGAGTGGTTTTCTCGAAAAATTATAATAAAAAGTCCAGTGATATATTATAGTTTACCAATTGAAAGTACGACTGGTATACAAATCAATTTCTCTCGATTTTCGGCTTGTTCGGTCGGGAATGAAAATGCAGCGGATTGATTGTATCACATACAACTTTTCGACCCTTGGTTGAGGCCTTCTTCAAGAGAATAGGAGTACCGCTATCGGTTCACTTCCAATTGCCAATGAATCAATAGTGGTACAGTCGGGTCTCTTATCAAACGCATTCCTATAACGCGCACTCCTATAAGACACACTAGAGCGAGGAGACCCAGGGCTTATTGGATTTCATCAATTTCGGGTTGTTGTTGAATATCTCGTATGCGTTAAGAGATAGCACAGTACTGACTTCAGTGATGTTTCAATGCTTAGTAAGATCTACCTTTAGAAGTAGAGGATCATCCGTTTAGTTGAGAACTTGGCCGGTAGGGGCGCTTTTTCTGACTTGCACTATGAGGGATAGGAATGCAAAATTTATAACATATGATATCTCTAGAACCTGATGTTTAGGAAGGTTGGTGTCTTCGGAAGAGTTGTTCAGTTGCTCAAAGGTTGATATGCGGTGGTCATTCTGAAACGGAGATACGCCACCAGGCGGTGCTAGTGAGCATCGAATTTTTGTTTTGCAGATAGCTCTTTAGCCTGACCACTTAGAAAGATGGCGTCTTCGGCAAAGTTGTTCAGTAACACAAGGACTAACATCATTTTTACTTGGGCCTTAAATGTACGATCGTTAGCTATTTATATGAACCGAAGACCTACCAAAGTAGGTGCTACATGTAGTAAAGTTTAAAAATTTATATTCATACCACTGGGAAAAACCTAGAGCAAAACGGGCCCCTCAGTTTGCCTTTAAATTTGATTTTATGTTATTCTAAAGTATTTACAACTGATTACGTTTATTCAAATCATACTTTTTCAGACAATCACCTGGAAAATAACTCATAATTTATTACATTTCAACTGGTTTCGGTGGCTGGAAAAGCAGATTTTGCTCCATTTAGTGTAGAATGATCTGGGTAATATTATGGAAAACACTCCATTTAATTCGAGTGACCGGATTAGTACGTTTTGCTCTATATAGTCCTCAGAATAGCTTTTATTTCATTTAAGAGTATTTACAACTGAATGTTACTACTCAAATTAAACTCTTCCGAAACACAATCATCTTAAAATATGATGGACCACACTTCAACTGATCTCGGTGACTGAAGGGAACCGATTTGCCTAAAACTGCTGTTATTCTGGAATGAAAATCAGTTGTAGATGAATGAAAATAATTACATTTTTAGATCTGGAAAGAAATTTTATGAAATAATAATATGTAGTACTTAACATTCACTTTCAATACCGTCAAACGGGGTAACTTGCAACACATTTCAACTTCAAAGCTATATGGATGAAAAATTTAAGGATTCAGATGAGATTAAAACCATCTGGTAGCCTAATCGCCACGTAAATAATACCACGCGATAATAATTTTAACAGTATTTGGTTTTCTGGGCTCAGGAGAGACGAAAAGTATACATTTTTCATGCTACCCCTGATGTGGGGTAACATGCAACACATAGTGCAACCTAAATGTCATCATTAAAAACTTAACCTATATCGTTTTATTATGATCATTTACTATACTTCTGCAGTAAAAGCATAACAATAATCAGAAACAGGTTACTTTACTCTTAGAAAACTAATTATTTTTGATTGAATTATGAGCATTAAACCAATTCGATTGAAAACTACATTGGTATTGCGATTTATGTAAATTTTCTAATATTCAGTACCAAATGCTTATAGAACTGATTAATGTACAACAATTTTAACGTTACTGAACAAATATATGTTCAATTTCGCTTTTTCATGTGTTTTTAATGGCAACCGGCAAAAAATATCGAACAATTGAGATTAAAATTGCTGTTGCAAGTTACCCCACAAGGGCAGTCAAAAACGTTTTTGAATTTTTATAGTGTTCAAGCATCAAATTATCAAAACTTTTTTACTGTCAATTAGTACACTATTATGAACTGTAACTGATAGCAAATGCCCTGAAAGGCTCATTTTTACAGTTTGTGTTATACGAGGAACGATTTTCAGCATTAATTTCATACAATACAACGTGTAATACGATTTTTACCTCCAGCAAACCGAATAAAAAAGAAACAATACTCAAACCCTCTACAAAATCTACTGTTTTAAGCCTAAAGTCAATAAACGGTGAAATGAATAACAATAATTTGACTAAATGCTAAACGAAACGTCAATTCGGTTACATGTCGAAGTGTTGCAAGTTTCACCCCTGTTGCAAGTTACCCCGTTTGACGGTACTTGAAAAGGGCCGATTGTCCTCAAATTTAATGTTTTTTTTTATGATTTGCATTAGATTGTCGTATTTGCAACAGCATGACTTTTCTGGCGTGCATTCTATCGAAAAGTTATTTCATTCAAAGTCTTTGATTGGAAGGACTACATTTCTCCTATTTTGCCTTGAAAACTACTTGTATAAGTTTTGTATAATACGTTCCATGTCTTTGTTTTTCCTCTTCAAATTGTCCTCTTCTAGCCGTATATACCACAAACTTGTTTAGTTTTGTTAAAGATCAGGACATCCTGTCCCATCAAGCTACATCAACATTGTAGTCTAAGTAGTTTAAGTATCATTAAAAGAGTTGAAATCTCGAAAAGTCCATTCCTCCCTGTTGTATAAATGTATACCCTAACCTCGAAGCTTCTCGAAACTAACATTTTTTTTTAAATAGATACAAATTATAAAATGTAAATAAAGTAAAAAAGAAAAGTTTTCAGCTCTGTTATGCCCTACGGCGCCTGAACCTGCCAGAGATAAGCGAAAAAAAGTTTTGTATTCAAATCTAATCGTCAGAAAAAAAAACAAGAATTGCTACAATCAATTGTGGCAACTTCCAAATGTGAAAAAAATATTTTAAGGGCATAATACGGCACGTTTAGTCATCGAGACTAGTTGAAACATGCTTCATTGTATTCCTCAGACGCAGTGCTGGGAATGGTAATAGTAGTAGGCTTGAATTTCGCGAAAATCACGTGGGTCTCTCACTACAGTAGTTTAAAATCGTGAATTTCATCAAGTAGCCTATATTGGGTACATGAATTTCTCTAAATCAATAGTGTCATTGAAGGCTCTACCGTGGTGAATCAAAATCCGGACGGTATCAATATCCGGACACTCTGATAACATTGATTAAATAAAAGAAAAAATATATGTTCATATGTTTAATATTATGCATCAGTATTACCTTTAACATTGTTTATCATTTTACTAAAACTTGCGATCTAGTAACCATTGCCAAATAATTGATAAAAACAAAAACAGAAAATTTGCTCCAGTCAGACACTATTTCTTCGCAGTGCAAGTTCTTCTCGGTTACGCGTCGATGGAAGCTCCATCCAGTTCGGATTGATAATATTGTGATTGATTTCAAGTTTTTCAAAGGTGTTTTCAACATAAGTGCGAACGGAATTATTAATTAACAATACAGTGGCATGAAACTTTATAAATTTGGGTTAAATGCTATTATTTAAGTGTTTAAATTGACTGTCCGGGTTTGAAGACGAGTGGCTCGAAATCCGGACGAGATAAAATATTGCTGAAATTGGCATATGGGAATGAAAATTTTGATAGTATTTTGAAGAGAAAACTTGCATAAGATCTAGTTAAAGTGTTATGTGACCCCTCACTCCGTTTTCCTCTTAAAAAACTGTATTATTTATGTGAACCCGCAGTTCTAAACACAAGCGTCCACAGGAATTCTATGACTTCAATTGAGGTAATAAAAACACAAATTTACTTATATTTCATATATTTTTGAGCAACGTAGAGTAAATGAGTACATCAATAACATAACAAGGTGGAGTTTAATTGGATAAAGAAACACTTATTACGTAGTTTACGAAAATATTTCATGTAGTTATACAGCTGTCCGGATATTGATTCACAAGTGTCCGGATTTTAAGACAAGGCTTGTTCCAGGTGTCCGGATTTAAGGACAAGACAAGAATTATTGATTTCACTATTGAAATGATAAAATCTTAATTTTCAATCAAAAACTCCTTATTGTTACTTAGATAAGATATGAATCTATATGTTGCAACACAGAACATTGTTTAATTCTGAAGATAATCAATTTAAAATAGAATTTGAACATAGGTCCCTGCTTAAGCGTCCGGGTATTGATGCAGCACGGTAAATGCGGGAAATGCAGCGGGAAATAGAACATTTTTCTACAGTAATTTTGGGTTGCCCTTAGCAACGGGTGTTTTGCAATTTTCAAGGCATTTTGCCTACAGCAGCTATGGGCGTGAGTTTCACTGGCTTCGCTGACTGTGATTGGCTTTGTTTGGCTACTGTAGAGTGAATTTCAGATTTTTTCCCAACCCTGCTCAGACGGTTCTTTGGTGGAAAAGCTTAATTTGAGTAACCATTATCAATTGGTAGGCGTTGAGTCAGAGTGGACCAAGTGACATTTTTCATATGTTGAGAAAAATGTGTTTAAAGTCTAACGCTCTGTAATTTTTGAACTCGTTTCAATTTTGGTTCAGTATTTCTACACATCTTTGTGTTACTTTCAAACAATATAATGTGAAGTAATAATCATGAAAAATCATAATCCAAACCTCTGATAGAATGATTTTTTGATGGACTATGCGTACTTGGTCCATTCTGACTGAACTAAAGATCACCGTTCAGTGAGTTGGTTTACTCTGACTGAACAATTTATTAGAAAATAATAATCATTTAATGCTTGCATGGTCAAACTGGGTGCATATCTCTAAGATAAGCAGATTATCAAGACTCTTCTACACCAGTATCGTAAATTCTTCAATAATCCATTCGTCAATACCGAAATCAATGGCATTACGATAGCTTTAAAATTAAGGTTTTGCAGGGTCAGGGCCAGGGTTGGGAAAAAATCTGAAATTCACTCTACAGTAGCCAAACAAAGCCAATCACAGTCAGCGAAGCCAGTGAAACTCACGCCCATAGCTGCTGTAGGCCAAATGCCTTGAAAATTGCAAAACACCCGTTGCTAAGGGCAACCCAAAATTACTGTAGAAAAATGCTCTATTTCCCGCTGCATTTCCCGCATTAAGAGCCTTCAATGACACTATTGATTTAGAGAAATTCATGTACCCAATATAGGCTACTTGATGAAATTCACGATTTTAAACTACTGTAGTGAGAGACCCACGTGATTTTCGCGAAATTCAAGCCTACTACTATTACCATTCCCAGCACTGGTCAGGGCATTGAATACCACAAATATTTAAATATGTGTTCAGTCAGAGTGGACCAAGTGAAAATCTTGAGTACCGACCAAAATATACTGGTCCAATTAGCGGGTTCTAGCACAATCTACACATACACCATAGAACTACCATAAACTTTTATCGGACTCTGAAGTTGACTCAAAAATGCAATAATCAATCAGTTTAGTGCTTTTCAACACTTGGTCCGCTCTGTCTGCACAGAAATTGTTGCAATTTCTGACCACCCATACAAATACGGTAAATGGTCAAAAGTTAAGATCAAACTGCGTTTTTATCTTATTAGCCGTTTGTTATTTTACATACAAAGGTATCGACCGTGATGATTTTATTTTGAAATTGTTTATCGGCATATCGGTCTATTTTGCTCGAAGTAAGAGGGAGCATGGAGAAGAAAGCAATGAATACTAGATGGATAGGTACCGTAAGGGAACGGCGAGAGAAATTGGATTAGATGTTGAAGAGGGCATACCATATGAAACAGTATTACTTGAAACGTCACTTCCTTGTGGCTAACGTCCCCTATGGGAACGGCTTGGGTGTGTTTTGAGAATGACACTACCAAGACAGCCAAAAGGAAGGAGGTTTCAAGCGCCCTAATACTGTTTGGCGATCAAGCAGGTTCTATCGATCGATGGCTTATATTATTGGGGAATCATTACACAATCATGGATGGTTTGTCCATATCATGTGTATTTCTCCCCGATAAGCCACACACATGATCATTATTTATGAACTGCGTTTTTATCTTATTAGCCGTTTGTTATTTTACATACAAAGGTATCGACCGTGATGATTTTATTTTGAAATTGTTTATCGGCATATCGGTCTATTTTGCTCGAAGTAAGAGGGAGCATGGAGAAGAAAGCAATGAATACTAGATGGATAGGTACCGTAAGGGAACGGCGAGAGAAATTGGATTAGATGTTGACCGATATGCCGATAAACAATTTCAAAATAAAATCATCACGGTCGATACCTTTGTATGTAAAATAACAAACGGCTAATAAGATAAAAACGCAGTTCATAAATAATGATCATGTGTGTTGCTTATCGGGGAGAAATACACATGATATGGACAAACCATCCATGATTGTGTAATGATTCCCCAATAATATAAGCCATCGATCGATAGAACCTGCTTGATCGCCAAACAGTATTAGGGCGCTTGAAACCTCCTTCCTTTTGGCTGTCTTGGTAGTGTCATTCTCAAAACACACCCAAGCCGTTCCCATAGGGGACGTTAGCCACAAGGAAGTGACGTTTCAAGTAATACTGTTTCATATGGTATGCCCTCTTCAACATCTAATCCAATTTCTCTCGCCGTTCCCTTACGGTACCTATCCATCTAGTATTCATTGCTTTCTTCTCCATGCTCCCTCTTACTTCGAGCAAAATAGACCGATATGCCGATAAACAATTTCAAAATAAAATCATCACGGTCGATACCTTTGTATGTAAAATAACAAACGGCTAATAAGATAAAAACGCAGTTCATAAATAATGATCATGTGTGTTGCTTATCGGGGAGAAATACACATGATATGGACAAACCATCCATGATTGTGTAATGATTCCCCAATAATATAAGCCATCGATCGATAGAACCTGCTTGATCGCCAAACAGTATTAGGGCGCTTGAAACCTCCTTCCTTTTGGCTGTCTTGGTAGTGTCATTCTCAAAACACACCCAAGCCGTTCCCATAGGGGACGTTAGCCACAAGGAAGTGACGTTTCAAGTAATACTGTTTCATATGGTATGCCCTCTTCAACATCTAATCCAATTTCTCTCGCCGTTCCCTTACGGTACCTATCCATCTAGTATTCATTGCTTTCTTCTCCATGCTCCCTCTTACTTCGAGCAAAATAGACCGATATGCCGATAAACAATTTCAAAATAAAATCATCACGGTCGATACCTTTGTATGTAAAATAACAAACGGCTAATAAGATAAAAACGCAGTTCATAAATAATGATCATGTGTGTGGCTTATCGGGGAGAAATACACATGATATGGACAAACCATCCATGATTGTGTAATGATTCCCCAATAATATAAGCCATCGATCGATAGAACCTGCTTGATCGCCAAACAGTATTAGGGCGCTTGAAACCTCCTTCCTTTTGGCTGTCTTGGTAGTGTCATTCTCAAAACACACCCAAGCCGTTCCCATAGGGGACGTTAGCCACAAGGAAGTGACGTTTCAAGTAATACTGTTTCATATGGTATGCCCTCTTCAACATCTAATCCAATTTCTCTCGCCGTTCCCTTACGGTACCTATCCATCTAGTATTCATTGCTTTCTTCTCCATGCTCCCTCTTACTTCGAGCAAAATAGACCGATATGCCGATAAACAATTTCAAAATAAAATCATCACGGTCGATACCTTTGTATGTAAAATAACAAACGGCTAATAAGATAAAAACGCAGTTCATAAATAATGATCATGTGTGTGGCTTATCGGGGAGAAATACACATGATATGGACAAACCATCCATGATTGTGTAATGATTCCCCAATAATATAAGCCATCGATCGATAGAACCTGCTTGATCGCCAAACAGTATTAGGGCGCTTGAAACCTCCTTCCTTTTGGCTGTCTTGGTAGTGTCATTCTCAAAACACACCCAAGCCGTTCCCATAGGGGACGTTAGCCACAAGGAAGTGACGTTTCAAGTAATACTGTTTCATATGGTATGCCCTCTTCAACATCTAATCCAATTTCTCTCGCCGTTCCCTTACGGTACCTATCCATCTAGTATTCATTGCTTTCTTCTCCATGCTCCCTCTTACTTCGAGCAAAATAGACCGATATGCCGATAAACAATTTCAAAATAAAATCATCACGGTCGATACCTTTGTATGTAAAATAACAAACGGCTAATAAGATAAAAACGCAGTTCATAAATAATGATCATGTGTGTTGCTTATCGGGGAGAAATACACATGATATGGACAAACCATCCATGATTGTGTAATGATTCCCCAATAATATAAGCCATCGATCGATAGAACCTGCTTGATCGCCAAACAGTATTAGGGCGCTTGAAACCTCCTTCCTTTTGGCTGTCTTGGTAGTGTCATTCTCAAAACACACCCAAGCCGTTCCCATAGGGGACGTTAGCCACAAGGAAGTGACGTTTCAAGTAATACTGTTTCATATGGTATGCCCTCTTCAACATCTAATCCAATTTCTCTCGCCGTTCCCTTACGGTACCTATCCATCTAGTATTCATTGCTTTCTTCTCCATGCTCCCTCTTACTTCGAGCAAAATAGACCGATATGCCGATAAACAATTTCAAAATAAAATCATCACGGTCGATACCTTTGTATGTAAAATAACAAACGGCTAATAAGATAAAAACGCAGTTCATAAATAATGATCATGTGTGTGGCTTATCGGGGAGAAATACACATGATATGGACAAACCATCCATGATTGTGTAATGATTCCCCAATAATATAAGCCATCGATCGATAGAACCTGCTTGATCGCCAAACAGTATTAGGGCGCTTGAAACCTCCTTCCTTTTGGCTGTCTTGGTAGTGTCATTCTCAAAACACACCCAAGCCGTTCCCATAGGGGACGTTAGACACAAGGAAGTGACGTTTCAAGTAATACTGTTTCATATGGTATGCCCTCTTCAACATCTAATCCAATTTCTCTCGCCGTTCCCTTACGGTACCTATCCATCTAGTATTCATTGCTTTCTTCTCCATGCTCCCTCTTACTTCGAGCAAAATAGACCGATATGCCGATAAACAATTTCAAAATAAAATCATCACGGTCGATACCTTTGTATGTAAAATAACAAACGGCTAATAAGATAAAAACGCAGTTCATAAATAATGATCATGTGTGTGGCTTATCGGGGAGAAATACACATGATATGGACAAACCATCCATGATTGTGTAATGATTCCCCAATAATATAAGCCATCGATCGATAGAACCTGCTTGATCGCCAAACAGTATTAGGGCGCTTGAAACCTCCTTCCTTTTGGCTGTCTTGGTAGTGTCATTCTC
Organism: Aedes aegypti; assembly: GCF_002204515.2. Classification (NCBI taxonomy): domain Eukaryota; kingdom Metazoa; phylum Arthropoda; class Insecta; order Diptera; family Culicidae; genus Aedes; species Aedes aegypti. The sequence continues at coordinate 324,095,987 of NC_035109.1, forward strand.
AAAACACACCCAAGCCGTTCCCATAGGGGACGTTAGCCACAAGGAAGTGACGTTTCAAGTAATACTGTTTCATATGGTATGCCCTCTTCAACATCTAATCCAATTTCTCTCGCCGTTCCCTTACGGTACCTATCCATCTAGTATTCATTGCTTTCTTCTCCATGCTCCCTCTTACTTCGAGCAAAATAGACCGATATGCCGATAAACAATTTCAAAATAAAATCATCACGGTCGATACCTTTGTATGTAAAATAACAAACGGCTAATAAGATAAAAACGCAGTTCATAAATAATGATCATGTGTGTGGCTTATCGGGGAGAAATACACATGATATGGACAAACCATCCATGATTGTGTAATGATTCCCCAATAATATAAGCCATCGATCGATAGAACCTGCTTGATCGCCAAACAGTATTAGGGCGCTTGAAACCTCCTTCCTTTTGGCTGTCTTGGTAGTGTCATTCTCAAAACACACCCAAGCCGTTCCCATAGGGGACGTTAGCCACAAGGAAGTGACGTTTCAAGTAATACTGTTTCATATGGTATGCCCTCTTCAACATCTAATCCAATTTCTCTCGCCGTTCCCTTACGGTACCTATCCATCTAGTATTCATTGCTTTCTTCTCCATGCTCCCTCTTACTTCGAGCAAAATAGACCGATATGCCGATAAACAATTTCAAAATAAAATCATCACGGTCGATACCTTTGTATGTAAAATAACAAACGGCTAATAAGATAAAAACGCAGTTCATAAATAATGATCATGTGTGTGGCTTATCGGGGAGAAATACACATGATATGGACAAACCATCCATGATTGTGTAATGATTCCCCAATAATATAAGCCATCGATCGATAGAACCTGCTTGATCGCCAAACAGTATTAGGGCGCTTGAAACCTCCTTCCTTTTGGCTGTCTTGGTAGTGTCATTCTCAAAACACACCCAAGCCGTTCCCATAGGGGACGTTAGCCACAAGGAAGTGACGTTTCAAGTAATACTGTTTCATATGGTATGCCCTCTTCAACATCTAATCCAATTTCTCTCGCCGTTCCCTTACGGTACCTATCCATCTAGTATTCATTGCTTTCTTCTCCATGCTCCCTCTTACTTCGAGCAAAATAGACCGATATGCCGATAAACAATTTCAAAATAAAATCATCACGGTCGATACCTTTGTATGTAAAATAACAAACGGCTAATAAGATAAAAACGCAGTTCATAAATAATGATCATGTGTGTGGCTTATCGGGGAGAAATACACATGATATGGACAAACCATCCATGATTGTGTAATGATTCCCCAATAATATAAGCCATCGATCGATAGAACCTGCTTGATCGCCAAACAGTATTAGGGCGCTTGAAACCTCCTTCCTTTTGGCTGTCTTGGTAGTGTCATTCTCAAAACACACCCAAGCCGTTCCCATAGGGGACGTTAGCCACAAGGAAGTGACGTTTCAAGTAATACTGTTTCATATGGTATGCCCTCTTCAACATCTAATCCAATTTCTCTCGCCGTTCCCTTACGGTACCTATCCATCTAGTATTCATTGCTTTCTTCTCCATGCTCCCTCTTACTTCGAGCAAAATAGACCGATATGCCGATAAACAATTTCAAAATAAAATCATCACGGTCGATACCTTTGTATGTAAAATAACAAACGGCTAATAAGATAAAAACGCAGTTCATAAATAATGATCATGTGTGTGGCTTATCGGGGAGAAATACACATGATATGGACAAACCATCCATGATTGTGTAATGATTCCCCAATAATATAAGCCATCGATCGATAGAACCTGCTTGATCGCCAAACAGTATTAGGGCGCTTGAAACCTCCTTCCTTTTGGCTGTCTTGGTAGTGTCATTCTCAAAACACACCCAAGCCGTTCCCATAGGGGACGTTAGACACAAGGAAGTGACGTTTCAAGTAATACTGTTTCATATGGTATGCCCTCTTCAACATCTAATCCAATTTCTCTCGCCGTTCCCTTACGGTACCTATCCATCTAGTATTCATTGCTTTCTTCTCCATGCTCCCTCTTACTTCGAGCAAAATAGACCGATATGCCGATAAACAATTTCAAAATAAAATCATCACGGTCGATACCTTTGTATGTAAAATAACAAACGGCTAATAAGATAAAAACGCAGTTCATAAATAATGATCATGTGTGTGGCTTATCGGGGAGAAATACACATGATATGGACAAACCATCCATGATTGTGTAATGATTCCCCAATAATATAAGCCATCGATCGATAGAACCTGCTTGATCGCCAAACAGTATTAGGGCGCTTGAAACCTCCTTCCTTTTGGCTGTCTTGGTAGTGTCATTCTCAAAACACACCCAAGCCGTTCCCATAGGGGACGTTAGCCACAAGGAAGTGACGTTTCAAGTAATACTGTTCATATGGTATGCCCTCTTCAACATCTAATCCAATTTCTCTCGCCGTTCCCTTACGGTACCTATCCATCTAGTATTCATTGCTTTCTTCTCCATGCTCCCTCTTACTTCGAGCAAAATAGACCGATATGCCGATAAACAATTTCAAAATAAAATCATCACGGTCGATACCTTTGTATGTAAAATAACAAACGGCTAATAAGATAAAAACGCAGTTCATAAATAATGATCATGTGTGTGGCTTATCGGGGAGAAATACACATGATATGGACAAACCATCCATGATTGTGTAATGATTCCCCAATAATATAAGCCATCGATCGATAGAACCTGCTTGATCGCCAAACAGTATTAGGGCGCTTGAAACCTCCTTCCTTTTGGCTGTCTTGGTAGTGTCATTCTCAAAACACACCCAAGCCGTTCCCATAGGGGACGTTAGCCACAAGGAAGTGACGTTTCAAGTAATACTGTTTCATATGGTATGCCCTCTTCAACATCTAATCCAATTTCTCTCGCCGTTCCCTTACGGTACCTATCCATCTAGTATTCATTGCTTTCTTCTCCATGCTCCCTCTTACTTCGAGCAAAATAGACCGATATGCCGATAAACAATTTCAAAATAAAATCATCACGGTCGATACCTTTGTATGTAAAATAACAAACGGCTAATAAGATAAAAACGCAGTTCATAAATAATGATCATGTGTGTGGCTTATCGGGGAGAAATACACATGATATGGACAAACCATCCATGATTGTGTAATGATTCCCCAATAATATAAGCCATCGATCGATAGAACCTGCTTGATCGCCAAACAGTATTAGGGCGCTTGAAACCTCCTTCCTTTTGGCTGTCTTGGTAGTGTCATTCTCAAAACACACCCAAGCCGTTCCCATAGGGGACGTTAGCCACAAGGAAGTGACGTTTCAAGTAATACTGTTTCATATGGTATGCCCTCCTTCAACATCTAATCCAATTTCTCTCGCCGTTCCCTTACGGTACCTATCCATCTAGTATTCATTGCTTTCTTCTCCATGCTCCCTCTTACTTCGAGCAAAATAGACCGATATGCCGATAAACAATTTCAAAATAAAATCATCACGGTCGATACCTTTGTATGTAAAATAACAAACGGCTAATAAGATAAAAACGCAGTTCATAAATAATGATCATGTGTGTGGCTTATCGGGGAGAAATACACATGATATGGACAAACCATCCATGATTGTGTAATGATTCCCCAATAATATAAGCCATCGATCGATAGAACCTGCTTGATCGCCAAACAGTATTAGGGCGCTTGAAACCTCCTTCCTTTTGGCTGTCTTGGTAGTGTCATTCTCAAACACACCCAAGCCGTTCCCATAGGGGACGTTAGCCACAAGGAAGTGACGTTTCAAGTAATACTGTTTTCATATGGTATGCCCCTCTTCAACATCTAATCCAATTTCTCTCGCCGTTCCCTTACGGTAACCTATCCATCTAGTATTCATTGCTTTCTTTCTCCATGCTCCTCTTACTTCGAGCAAATAGACCGATATGCCGATAAACAATTTCAAAAAAAAAAAAAAAAAAAAGTTAAGATCAAATGCATCGAATTAAGCATATTTATAAATTTCTATTAATGGATATGTATAACAATCATTCGATGTGGAAAAATCTGACAAATCTCTTGAAATGTTTTTCATTTCCTCGCATTTCTCAACGCGCTGATCATTTTTGCTATTATAGTAATAAGCGCTTGGCCCACTCTGACTGTACACTTTATCAATTTTTAGTGATCATCCAAAGTAAATTTGTTACATATCTCTCGTAGTTTACAGCATTCATCAAATTTGATCAAAATGAAACGGAGGTAAGGTATTTCGCATCTAATGAGATAATAATCCAATTTTCCCAAGTTTTGTATTTGGTCCCCTCTGACTTATTGCCGACCAATTGTAAAAATACTCAAATATCCAATAATAAAATTTTAGACAAAAATGGAGCAAAACGGGCTTCTCTTGTCATTGGCACTAGATAAAGTGTGTCACGCATATTACCAAGACTGTTCTACAGCAATGAAAATACATTGAGTTAGCCTCAATTAGTTACAATTGTTCTTAATCCCAGCAAAAAAAGTCTTTTAGGGCAAATGAAACAAAACGGGAAGGTCCACACGATTCCGTAGAATTTAACTGACACCTTTCGATTCCTTGGCGTTTTTTTTTCATTAATATGAATATGGAGGTTTTCGAGAACCGCAAGAATAAGGTGTCATTTTTGGTCCATATTTTCTACCTGTATACTGTCTGGGGTCATCTAAAAACTGCATTGAATACAGTTCTACAGATCAACAATCATAAACAATAATATTTTGAAAGTTATTAAATAAAGATTACAATTATGTTTTACAAAGTATTTATTACTATTACTCTTCCAGCTTACCATAAACTAAGAACCAGTATTCGCAGGTAGATCTACATTTACATTGAGTGATTTCTTAACTTATACTCTAATGATAACTTTGGATCTTGTACTCTTATAAGAATTGGATATCTTAAGCAAGACGAAGAATTCAAAATTTGATAAATGGAACCTGTATAATACCAACTTGGTCAAGAACCTTCAAAAGATCACTTCCTGTGACGCTTGTGGATCTGAAGAAGAGAAGAGAGCTACTGTGGCTTTCAACCATTCCCATAGCTCAGTAACATGAGACCCCTGAACTGTGTCGGCATGTTACTGGGTAATAATGGGGAGGGGCTTCGCGAACAAGTATGAAAAATTAGAAATTTCACATTATTAAATCATTTATTGAGCCCTTGTGTGGCGTATTAGCGAGATTTTTTAGGATTTCTGGTACCGTAATCCGGGGGGTAACATTGATCTTTTTTTTTTGAATATTTCTTAAATATTTCGTTTGAAAATGGAAATGTTGCCAATTTTATTTTTATAAAACAAGTTACTGCCACCCCACAGCTCAGTGACTATATATACTGTATTTTGTTTTTTGAAAGACTTAAGCATGTTTTAAAAAAATGGTTTTGAGCGACTTTTTTGATTTAGCTGATGTGGGGGTAACATTGATCACCCACGTAAACAACGTTCGGTAATATTGAAAATATCGTTACTTGCTTAAATCAAGGTCCCTGAGGCCGAATATGGAGGTCAAACGCTACCAGTCATTTACTTTTCGAATTATTTTTAATTTAAAAACACCTCGACCCACAGAATACGCCTTAAGGTAAGCAATTGCCTTAGGGAATTCTTCATTCTCAACAGTAATTTGCGTAATGTTGCCTAATTGAGCATACTTATAAAAGTTTTGACAACGAAATCGTTTTGGCGAGAAAACGCATTTTCATTGTTCATATCGTTTGCAGAACTTATGTGAGACATGAATCTTCGGTAGTATCATACTTAACCATTGAAGTCATTGTTTCAAAAGATGACAAATATTACGGCATAACGTAAACACAGTTTTTGAAAAAATCTTAGCTTTCATTAGCTTATGAATATGAGATAGAGGAAGTACCATTCATGATTTGGAAATATTCCATCAATAAATGATGATATGATTTTTTTAACGAGATGAGTCATTCCGATCAATGTTATCCCGCTGATCAATAATACCCCGGATTACGGTACTCACTGTTGCAGCTTGGTACATTTCCTTCATTGCGTTGACCACATGGCTGCTTCTGCACTACCATGTGGCCAGAAACTCGCAGCTAGGCCTGCTTGGGGTGATGTTGAGGTTATGGCGGAACTCCAGCAGGCGCTATGGACAGGCATCTTCCTTCTTTGACGTGATTGGCAAGACCAGGATGAGACCGGAAGGATCGTGCCGAGAAGGTGCCCTCCTTTACGCTAAAGGCCGACGGCGAAGGAAACGGACGAGGCCGAATCCTTTACTGTTAGGTTCGGAAGTCAAAATGGCCGTTTGTTAGACCGTTTTGTTAAAAACTGGATACGAGGTTTCTGAAGTGAATCAATAAATTTCGTCAGGGTACCCCGACGGTACGGTAAACCCGAAACTAATTACTTGAACGGAGGCAGGCGAACCTCCCTAAGATCCACCTTTAAAGGGAGTTGAATAGCTATTTGCCCTGCACTATACAATCTCACGATCTCACACACGGACGCCTGCAGGTATTCTTCTGACCAATTTTGCTATTTTTGGGAGATGGTAGCGCCCATAAATTTCTATTGCATTTCGGCTATCGCTAAGCACAATTTTTGTGCGAGTTTACATAAATCCCTTAAGCAAACGTAAATGGTTTTGGTTACAGCGGTACGAGATTCTCGCTAAATTGTAGCCTTCTTTATTCTTATTATTAAAAACGGTAATTTTTCACAAACACGAAAATCTAAAAATTGGACCGAAACCAGCCCCAGTCGTAACACACGTTTCGCACAAGCTTTGAGCTTGAGCTTGATTGGCCGCCAGCGATTGCTACTCCAGTATCGCCAGATCAGCTGCGCTTACCCAAGGAACCAAGCCGATGAATGCTTGGGATCAATAGACACCTCAATGTATAAGTGCTAGTGATCTTCTATTTTTAGGCAACATTGTCGGCCTGCCACCGGCCAGAGCGCAGACCATTGTGGGGGATTGGAGATGACTTGATGTTGCATTTTAAAACTGGCCCACAGTAGACCGGATATACCCCTGCATCTATGCCAGCAGACTGTTCATGTATCAGGCGTAAAGAAAGGCGTGCTATAATGATGGAAAAATAGAAACGTAGGGAAAAAGTTTCTTCTGCCAGTCTCAGTGTCTAGCGTTTGCTAATGAACGAATCGTTTTAGTGGGATAGATTATAAGCGGAAGAGAGAAGTAAGTAAAACAAACTAAAAAGTTCGAGCAAAGTGACGGGCCTGGATTGAACCCATTTCCTTCTATTATGAAGAAAAAGCGGTAAGCCATTAGACCACTAAACCTCGTCCAACACACGCTTTACACAAGCTTTATTTCAAAAGTTTAATTTCATAAAAAACTGAATGACGATGGCCAGATTTTCCATATGAATACATAACACAAATTTCATTTTGGGAAGTTCTGTTTAACGTATCTACGACACATTACGTTATTTTGAGGCATATTGATCTGAAAAAATCACAGCTTATCCATACACAAACAAAACTAAATGTTTATCTCTAACCAATAAATCTTCGTTTCTATTTCACTTCCAGGTAAGCTGCTTACGGCCGTTTCCGTGCACAAATCTGCCCATCTGTTCCGCATTGTGTAAGTACCCTACAAATCTCCACTCCTCGGTTAATCCTTTGCAATCAATCTCGGCTTGACCTGCAGTTCCCATCCCAGATGAAGTTGTGAGAGCATCTGAAACCCAAAACCATGCAGGCGCACGGAACCACCCATCGCAACATAGGAGTAAATGGGTTGGCCATAAGTCGAAAGTACGAAGAGCTACATTTTGAAAAGTAACAAAAACAAAATTGTGATGACTATTTTCATAAGAATAGAATTGATTCTGAATTTTAAACTGTCCATTTACAATTAAAATAATCATCAAACGATCACAATCACTTGAATAATATAGGCTTAGGAGTATTGTTAGGTAATTTTCCTTTGTAATGTGAATTGATGATCTACTGAGAAGCATGTTGGCGATTTCTGATTCAAAATGCGCTCAGAACAATATAATATAAGTTTCTACAGCCTTTCAATATGGGGCCTTCCTTAGCCGAGTGGTTAGAGTCCGCGGGTGCCATGCTGAAGATGTCTGGGTTTGATTCTCGGTCGGTCAAGAATCTTTCCGTAAAGTAAATTTCCTTGATTTCCTTGAACATAGTGTATCATCGTACCTGCCACACGATATACGAATGCAAAAATGGCAACTTTGGCAAAGAATGCTTCCAGTGAATAACTGTGGATGTGCTTATTAAACACGATGCTCTGTCCCAGTGAGGACGTAATGCCAGAAAAGAAAAGAAACTCATAAATATTTAATATAATATTTGGAAGTCATTAATAATTTAGCCACGTAATTGTTGCTGTTACTCCTGTGTGCATCGTGCCGTTGTCAAGCGATGTAATCCTTCTCGAGTCGCTCACAAAACAACTTACCGCGCGATGTGCCCCACTTGGTGGCGTGTGCCGTGAAAGAATTGACCCATCCACTGCCAACGACGACGACGACAATCGAGAAAGCTTACGAATGTTTATCACCTTAGTCCGCATTCAGAGTGGGCACCGGACCGGAGATCGGAGGATTGTCATTTGGATTCAAGCTTCGGATCCGACCACCGTTGCGTTGTTGGGTGCAACAACAAAAGGTACCCACATCTCTCTTCGCATCGGGGGCTATTATAGGAAGCCGAGATGGTGCCGCTTAATCCATGGGCTATTCAGAAGGGCATGTGTGCCTAAGGATGGGGTGCGCAACAGATTCCACTAGTCATGATCGCAAGTATGAAGCATTGGCGTAGCTAGCTGCGTAACTTTTTCTGAAGGAGACTAGGTATTCTTTTTTGATATTTGTGATTTAAATTGTAAAACTTTTTCGAATTGAAATTTCCTTGTTCCCCAAGATTTCCAATGAGTATTTCCTCCGTGAATTTTTCCTGAATACCTTTCAAAAATTCCGCCAGATATCGCTTGTGCATAATTTTTAATTTTTCCTTCATTATACTTTTCAGTCTTTTATTTATTATTATTTAAAACAGTTACATTCATTACTTATATCAAAGAGTTCTGTGTTAGACAACACTATCATCCTTATTTGGTATAACTAAAATTGAACTGTTATAAAAAAAATAACAAACATAGAACATTTAATTATACGTAAGCAGTTCAGAATTTTCACAGATGAATTGAATTCATTTGCTTATAGAAGAAAAAAAAATCGCTTTTGAAGTTGACCTAACCTAAATATATAAAGGAAGATTCTGGGAGGAGCTTGGCCCCTTCTCTCCCCTGTTCCTACGCCTATGCATATAGGCTTTGCCAACCGAAAGCTGCTGTTCGTCGTCTGTTTAGGATAGAGAGCGCTAGAGATTAGTGTGCTAATTTATGGCGGCGGTGTGGTCCGAAGTCGAGCACCATCATCCTCCCATGAGACCAGTCCGGAAAATTTGTCCCAACGACGACCTGCTTCCATCTACCAATGCCACATTAACGAGTGATGATCCTCTCACATTAAGAGGGTACTATTTTTTTCTCGCTGGACGCTGAAATGGGAGCTCTCTACGGCATTTAGAGGGGACTTATCGAAATTTAATAGCGATTTTCGACCCATAGCAGTTTGTAAATAAGCAGGTGGATTACGTTTCCTCGAAGAGCCGATGATGATTCCCCGGAATGAGAGTTGTTTGTTTGCCCACTTTTGGACATTAAGTGAGGCAGATTAGGAACGGAGTAATTTACTGCGATCCTTCCCGTAAACTGTGACTTTCCGTCGGTATGATCATCGTTGGAAGTGGGCGTACTGAAACTAAAATCATCATCCATGATCATACTCATCATCATGGGGGCCTTACGCGTGACAATGGTCACTAATTGAATAATCGAATGATGAGCGTTCTACTGGTGCGGTCACGAAACGTTCATGAATCATACTGACGGCGAAGGAACCACCTACTCCAACGCAACTTGGCTCGCAAGTGTAGCGGTACGGCCGAAATGCCACAACAGTCGTAGATGCAGGGCTGGTAGCAGGTCTCTGTTTAGAGACTTGATCGCCAGTTTAATCGCAAGTTTCTTTTAATTCTCTATTTTTTGATGAAAGATCTAAAATCTCGTTTTAGGCCGAAGTAATCCACTTTTTTACTCATTCTCTTACATTCTTACAGTGAATTCTGGGACCAAAATTTTATATGCTCCACCTGCAGAGACTATTACACGACTATTCCACCATTTCCATTATATTCACGATTTTTTTTTCAGGGCGAGAGGCCTCTCTTCTTCTTTTTGGCAATTACGTCCTCCTGGAACAGAGCCTGTCTCTTAGCTTTGTGTTCTTATAAGGCACTTCCACAGTTATTAACTGAGAGCTTTCTTTGCCAAAGTTGCCATTTTCGCATACGTATAGCGTATGGCAGGTACGATGGCACTCTATGCCCTGGAAAGCCAACAAAATTTATATTACGAAAAGATTCTGGACCGACCGGGAATCGAACCCAAACATCTTCAGCATCGCTTTGCTCTATAGCCCGCGGACTCTAACCACTCGGCTAAGGAAGGTCTTTTAAAGACAAGAGGCTTCTAAAGTTCCGATTCTCAAAACATTCAGTCACTACCACCCCTGTAAATGGGTATACATTTGGAGGAGGGCACCGGATGATGGTGATGAGCGTTCCTCCATGGATTAATTCGTTCAGCTTGATCAGAGAGCTTCACGCTCCTCCCACACACTCACTCTCGTCGTCGTCATCGTCGTTGAATTGCGGGATTTTCGCTGCCATGGGTTAAGCTACGGTAGATTAACGCATTACCACTTCATTATCCCGCGAAAAGAAATGGATACGGTCTGACTTGGGTTGAAAAGATCTTTTCAGCGACGTGTTTAATTGTGCACAATGAGAGCGTGGTTGTGCGATATGAAGTGATGTTAACGGAATCGAAAGGTTTTGCTGGGATATAGAATGGATGGCGAGGGTTTCTGTAACATCAATTTACGAACTAGATCAGGGTTTTAGTTTAGTTTTGCGTTTCGGAGTCTACTTGCAAGAAATTAATTTCTATTATTTCCAGAAATTATGCTTTTGTAGTGTCCATAGCACATAGTTGATAATTTATCAATCTATATTTCAGAGTATTCTGAAGTTTATGGCAGATGTGCCCAATAATATTTTGATATTCCATGGGTTTAATATGTCTGGTCGAAACTACAAAGCGTAAGTTGAAAAACAAATCAGATTATTTAAACAAAACTTATCATTCCAATGCATAATGTCCCATTTGATCGCGTCTAATCAATTCACATTAAAAAGTAACGTAAATTTATTTTATCTTATTAGTTTTATTCAAAATAAATTCAAGGAACTTCTCTATAGGGGCCTTCCTTAGCCGAGTGGTTAGAGTCCGCGGCTACAAAGCAAAGCCATGCTGAAGGTGCCTGGGTTAGATTCCCTTTCGGTCCAGGATGGGAATTTACTTGACTTCTCTGAACATAGAGTATCATCGTGAGGGATTCCACGGAGGCATGCAAGTCGATTCTGATCGACCATTTCAAAAATATCTGAAACTTTGCACAGTTTTTCAGTTCCATCTAAATCGTCATTTTCCGATATCAAATCTTCAAGTTGAGTCACGACTAACTTTTCAAAAGGGTGTATGTGAAAATGGTTCAAAAATATTCAAAAAGCTGCACAGCAAAAACGGTTCGTTCGATTGTTAGACAACTAAAGAAACAAAGTTAGACAACTAAATAAAGATTCCAAAAAAAAATACACACAGTAAAAAAATTTTTTTGCATTAAAAAACATCATTATTGTCACAAAAACTCAAATATCTCAAAACCCTATCGGAATACCAACGTAATTTTTTGAGGGAAAACGGTCCATTATATTAGCTATCTACCATAAAAATTTGGTGATGGTAAGCCAATAAACAAAAAAGTTATGACATTTCAAATATTTCACAAATTTGACACTTAGTGAAACATTTTTTTTTATTGTTAATTTTTTTTAGGACCGCAGTTTGTTGCTGAATTTTTTGTTAAGGGTACCACATGAGGTTAACAAGTTGTTTTCATGATATTTTATTTAATTATTCATAACTATTATAGCATCTATTAGAAAGTTGGACGCGATCCAGTGTTGTGATCTAAAGTCTTGATAGTGTCATATTTTTTATTGTACGTAACTGGAGAAAAATTCTCTCAATAGTGTTGAAACCTTTTGATAAAAGAAACCTATAAGAAATCTAATATTGAAGACAAACGCTACAAAAAAAAAGTTTTCTATACAGGTATACGACTAGTTTACCTACAAAAAGTTTACCTCGTATAGAACAAGGCGGGTCTATACCCAGGTGATCTAGTATACGTAAAGCAGGTCGGTTTTCTCGGCGCTGGTTTTCTCCACAAAGTTAAAATCTGATTACACCTGGGTATAGACCCGCCTTGGTAGAGAATAGACTTTGTTAATCATATTTGGGAGAAAGCGAGTAACTTCAACAACATCAAAAACATGATAGGTACATACCATGAACATACTCACGAAAAGCTAAAAATATACTACCACTATGGTTATAAAAGATTTAATTGTAAAATTTTTCTTCAGTCAAGCAAACGACACCAAACTAGTCAGTAAAAACTTAAAAGTGATTTTGTTTATTAAAATCTAACGAGCAACATGAGTAATCGCTTTCTCAACTGTTGCAGGCCGTTTGCAGAAAAAAAGTGTTCGAAAGAGCTACGAAATCTCACCGAAAGCACCATAGATAAACTGAAAGCGGCTGGTTATGCTCCAATGTCTACATTGAATACAAATTTACGCATTTGTACGTCCTGCCGTTTAAACGTTGACAAACGGGCAATCTGTACATCATCGGTGGATCAGGTTGCAGGAAGTTCGGAAACAACAACAACTGAGGAATTACTAGATGCACCGACAACAACTGAGGAGTTACCAGAAGTACCAAGTGCAGATAGTCTTGCCACGGTACCATCAGCGACATCTGTTTCAACAAATCAATCAGAAGATGAGTGCATCCAGAAGGTCAACATCGAACGCATCAACGAAGGGATAGCTGGAATAAAAGTGACTCCGATTGAATGGACGAAGATGGGTTACGTCAATTATCCCGAGAAAAAATACCGTGAAATCAACGAAGCTGTACGAAGAAACCTCTTCAAATTAGGACCTGAGGATGTGGAAAATACAGACTACGATGAGGTAATTATGAATATGAAGGAAAGGTTCTCGAATCTAGCCACGACAAGGAAAGAAAAATTATTGATTTTGTCGATGCTGCCAAGCTCGTGGTCTATTCAAGACGCCATTGATGAGTTCAAAACCAATAGAAATACAGCGAAAGAGGCAAAACAATTCAAAAATAACTGTCTTGCAACCAAAAATGCTAGGTCGAGTACTTCATTAACAGATGAGACAAAAGAAAAAATAATTCAATATTTTGAAGACGATGAAGTAAGTAGAGCTATGCCTGGCCAAAAAGATTATGTATCTGTAAAAAAGATGGAAAGCGTCAAGCAATCCAAAAACGATTAATGATGACTACTTTGAAAGAAGCGTATACACGCTTCAAGGAAATTAACGAAAATATTAAGGTAGGTTTTTCCTCATTTGCAAGCCTTCGTCCAAGGCAATGCAAGCTTCTATCCAATTCAGGAACACATAATGTTTGTGTGTGCACAACACACGAAAATATTAACCTAATCTTACATAGTTTGAAAAGAATCAATTTATCAAAGGATATTAAAATGATAACTGGTAGTCTTTTGTGTGAAAATACAACATCAAATTGCTATCTACGATCTTGTTCGGATTGTCCAGATTCTTCATCATTGGAAAATACTTTATTCGCTGAGTTTGAAGAAAATTATATTGATCAGTTATCATTTGAGCAATGGGTGACCACGGATAGGTGTGACCTAGAAACTATTGTAAAACCTGTAGATGAGTTTGTGTCATCTTTTGCTTGAAATTAGAAAGTTTAATTCCTCACGATTTTATTAAAACAGAGCAATCCCGCTTTTTAAAAAATACGAAAAATACATTACAAGATGGTGAATTTTTTAGTCATTTGTGATTTTTCTGAAAACTATAGCTTTGTATTGCAAGATGAAGTGCAGTCCCATCACTGGAACGTACAACAAGCTACAATTCATCCATTCGTTATTTATTTCAATGGAAGTACGCAAATTGAACATTTTAGTTTTATTGTAATTTCCGAAGATTTAAGACACGACTCAGTATCTGTAAATTTGTTCATTTCCAAAATGATTAACTTTTTACGCGTTGATAAGGATAAAGAAATCAGAAAGATATATTTCATGTCTGATGGAGCAGCATCGCAGTACAAAAACCGTAAGAATTTTTCGAGCCTATGTCAATTTAAATCAAAGTACGGAATTGATGGAGAATGGCATTTCTTTGCTACGTCACATGGCAAAGGTCCTTGTGATGCTTTTGGGGGAACCATAAAGCGCATGGCCACAAGAGCAAGTTTAGCCAAAGAACGTGAGCATCCAATTAAAACTGCAAAACAACTATTTGATTGGGCGAATCGCAGAAAAGAAGAAGATTTAACAAAATTATCATTTTGTTTTACTACTACTGAAGAGTACGAATTAACGGCATCAGAGCTCAGCGAGCAATATAATAACGCGAAAACGATCCAAGGAACCCAAAAATTTCACTGTTTCATTCCATTGTCAGAAAATAAAATTAAAGCAAAACTATACTCGAACTGTACTGATAATGATGCAAAAGTGTTCGATATTGTAAAAAAATTGAAAAACAATAAATAAATAAATAAGTATTAATAAAATGTTTTCATGATCTCATAGCGCATACCCAAATCCAAAACTTTTAAAGTTTATATATAACATTTAGAAACTCATCGATCATACTCTAAAAAAAATATCCTGGTAAAAAAAAAATTATTTTCGTGTAATCTGTTAATTCATTTTAATTTATACATATATACATATACATATAATATTTATACATATACATAATATTTATACATATAATATACATAATACTAATGAATACATGAAAACGACTTGTTTAATTCACGCAAGGCCCTTAACAATAAAATCAGCAACAAACTGCGGTTCCCGTAATAATTTACACCGAAAAAAAATTTTTTTTCTACTAAATGTGAAAATTGTGACATGTTTGAAATGTCATAACTTTTTTGTTTATTGGTTTACCATCACCAAATTTTTATGGTAGATAGCTAATATAATGGACCGTTTTCCCTCAAAAAATTACGTTGGTATTGAGATATTTGAGTTTTTGTGTCAAAAATTATGTTTTTTAATGCAAAAAAAAAATTTTTTTACTGTGTGTATTTTTTTGGAATCTTTATTTAGTTGTCTAACTTTGTTTCTTTAGTTGTCTAACAATCGAACGAACCGTTTTTGCTGTGCAGCTTTTTGAATATTTTTGAACCATTTTCACATACACCCTTTTGAAAAGTTAGTCGTGACTCAACTTGAAGATTTGATATCGGAAAATGACGATTTAGATGGAACTGGAAAACTGTGCAAAGTTTCAGCTCAATAGAAAAAAATGAATTAAAAAATTTACCAAATTTTGGTGCTGTTGCTTGGAATCACTCACCTGCCTCACGATATACGAATGCGAAAATGGCAACTTTGACAAAGAAAGCTCTCAGTTGATAACTGTGGAAGTGCTCATAAGAACACTAAGCTGAGAAGCCGGCTCTGTCCCAGTGGGGACGTTAATGCCAAGAAGAAGAACTTCTCTATGAAATGGTCCAGGAACAAAGGAAGTTCAAAAAGATTTCACAGTTTATTCATCAACGATACTTTTCTTTCTGCTTTTCCTCTTAAATCCGTTCAGGAATTACGCACAGAATTCCTTTTAGGTGAATATATTTGATATATGTTTAAAAAAATTTCTTCAAAAATAGTATTTTTATACTACTTCTAAAATCAACCAGGTTTTTCTTTAGTAATATTTAGTCAGTTTTCTATGGATGCTACCATGAATAACTTCATGGACTTTCCAATGGATCTTTCCGAAAAACCCCTTCTCTTAATGTTCTTGAAGAAATTCAACCTGACACTCATAAAACATGTGTATATCTATCCCTTCAGAACTCTTTAAATATCTGTTTTGAAAACCTTTAAAATTCACTAGAAACACTTCATTAAAACAAGAACTATCCTTGAGGGATTTTCCATGGAAAAGTTTCTGAACGATTGAGCGGTGGGATTGTTGGCAGTATACTAGAAAAACTCTCGAGGGATCTGGGGAACTTGATCAGTTTTTGGACTAATCCCTGAATGTATTTTTGTAATAAAAAAAAGTACGCATAAAAATCTCTAGACGAATACTTCAAGAATTACTTGAAGAACCAACTAAAAAAATCATAGAGAATTGGTTCTTGCATAAATATTTGGAGAACGTTCTGCAAAAATTCACAATAATATTGCAGACGATATTATTTTAGGTGTTTGTACCTGTATGGTGTTTTTGGATTAAAATTGCTGAATGAATGAAACTTTATGCGCCTTGATATCGATGTGCAACCGAATTTTAATCAGGTAAGTTACAGACGCGATTGAAATTTATTTTTGAAAAGCATTTCTTCGGAAGATGTTTCGCGTACGCACGTGCTTCTTGGGTCCTTTAGAACTGTTCAGAAGATTTTTTGAGAAATTCCTCTTCTTTTCTTTCTGACTTTCCAACGAATCATCTTACTAGATTTTCCAATGATTCGATAAGTAATCTATATTAATGAAATGGAATTACGTGACATACAAACGAAGTGGACGTGTGAACAAATTATCATAAATCATACACTATTTCATTTTTAAAGGGTTGAATAATTTAAGAAGATCTCAAGAAGAGCGGAGAAATTGAGAGAAAAAAGATCTTTCTTTTTGTATGGAAGATTGTATGCCATTTTTCAACAGCCTTCTCTATGGCAAGACGATATTTGCCAGGACCACTAGATTACATTTTCAAATAATTCTATAAGAAATTTCAATAATTAAATCTCTATGTACTGCTTTTAATACGGATGCTCCTATAAGTACCGAATATTTTTTGCATTACACTGAAATGTACTGCTGGGATTCTTCCAAGTTTTCGGATATAATCCTAGTAATTTTTCCTGAACGAATAACAAGGCTTGTTAGAAGAAGAATGTAGCATTTGGTGGTCTACTTCTTGGATTGTAATAAGAATTTCTTCAAGCATTATATACACGAATCCTGCAGTGATTACCGCATAAACTTTTCCTTTTTAATTTTCTGAGATTTATCTAACGATTTTTCAAGAATTTCAACTAGAAGTTCTCCTCTGAGCAATCGCAAGAACTTATTTTAAAGTTCTTTAAAAACTCCTTCAGAGATTTCTTCAATATCAAAAAGTTCCATTAGTAAGTATTCAAGAGATTAATCGAAAATACACATTAAGGTATTGCTTTTAGTATTATTTTTAAATAGTTTGCCTATGTTTCTCACGAAATAAGCACTGAAGTTTCCCTATAATTTCATACATAAATGCCTACAAAATACTCTTGGAATGTTTTAAAAGATTTTTAAGGATTCATACATTCAGGTATTTATAACATTTTATCAATGAGTAGTATTTTTATTATCACTAAATACTTCCTCGAAAAAAAAACAATTAAATCCAGAGGAATTCTCGGGAAGTAGGATTCGAAATATTATAGCACAAAATATACTCCTGTACAAATTCTTGGTGGAGTTCCTGAAAAACGATAAAACATTTTTCAGGAAATTATCAAGAAAAATTTGATTGGTTAAAAGAATTATTGGTAAAATTTATGCTTAAATCTCTTGATGAGCTTCTAGAGATATTGTTGAATAATGAATTTCGGTGATCCGAGATATTTTTTTCTAATTAATAATCAGATAATTATCTGATAAGTAATTTGTATAAGAATCTAATGAAGAATTCCTGGAAAAAATTCTGGTAGAATTTTTAATAAAGTTATCAAAGGTTATTACATGGAATATCGTTAAAAGGTATTTATTAAAAGTTCTGGGGTGCATTTGATCGAGAATCTCAAGAGGAAAATCACAAGAATAATAAAAAAAATCTACGATGGAATTGATGTTGTACCTGTGACAGAGTCCACAAAAGTATACCAGTAGTAATGTCAGAAGAAATGTTTTGCAGATAACATGAGAAAAGAAATAAATTAAGTTAAAAAATCCAATTAAAATCCTGATTTAAGCTTCAAAAAAAGCACTTGACTTTGGCATTAACAATTGTTTTTGGCAGTTTATGGAGATTTTTTTCGAAAAAATTCTAATAAAAAACTCATGAACTGGCAAGCATTCTTGAAGAGTACAAAGCAGCAGAACGAATAAATGAAAAAGATTCTGGAGGAATACTGACATGCAACAAGAGTCTAATACCTTGATAGGTATTCTTCAAGGAACACACTCCTTCGAGGAAAACTTCAAAAAACTTGTAGCGGGATACCTGGCTTGAAATGGCTTATTATGCTTAAATTGTCTAAAAATGACTAACAATGGCTTACAACGGCTTAAAACAGATAGAAACGACTGAAAAAAAATGCTTAAAATGGCTTGAAATGACTCTATGCCGTTTAAAACCATGTGTGGCTATCTTAAACCATTATGAGTCATTTTCAATCATTTTGATCCGTTTTTCAGCTGTGTTTAGCCATTTTTAACCCGCCTCTAACCGTTGAAGCCATTTGACGCTGTTTTAGGCCGTTTTAAGCTATTTTTAGCCGTTTCCTGCCATTTTTAACCATTTGAGTTTGGTTTGAACCGTTTTTTTCGTTTTAAGACGTTTTAAGCAGTTTTGAACTATTTAAGGACAGTTTTAGCCGTTTAAGCCATTTTGAGCCACTTAAAGCCACCTTTGACCGTTTCAAGTCATTTCAAGCCATCATAAACCATTTGTATCTATTCAAGATCATTATACAGAATTTTAGACCTTTTCAAGGCATATTAAGCCAATGGCTCAAGATGGCTAAAAATTGGTTGGCTTTAGACCCAAGTAACATTGGTAGCTGAATAATAGTTTATTAAGCTGAAATGAGCTGTATAATCAGCGTTTGAGCTGAATAAGCTGTTATTCAGCTACCAATATTGCTTAGGGTGCCTAAAAATAACTTTAAAAAAAAGGCTAAAGATGGCTAAAAATGGCCTGAAATGGCTTATAATGGTTTAAGGTAACTTAAAGATGGCTTAAAATAGCAAGAACTACAAAAAATACTTACAATACAATACAATTACAGCTTATAATGGCCTAAAATGGCTTCAAATGGCTCTTTAAAACTTTAAAGCCGTTACGATCCATCTTAAGCCATCTTAAACCATTATAAGCCATTTTTATCGTATTCAGTCATTTTGAGCCGTTTTTAGCTATATTTAACTGTTTAAACCATTCTAAACTATTTTAGGCCGTTTCAAGCTGTTTTTGGCCGTTTCTGGCCATTTTTAACCATTTTAGGTCATTTCGAGCCGTTCTTAACCGTTTTCGGGCGTTTTAAGACATTTTAAGTCGTTTAGGCCATTTTCAGCCATTTTAAGCTTAAAGTTGTTTTAAGCCATTTCAAGCCGTTTACAGACGTCTTAAGCTGTCTTAAGCAATTTAAAGTCATTTTAATCAAGTTTAGGTCATTTTACCCAATTGTAAGTCATTTTAGGCTAAAGATGGCTAAAAATAGCTAAAAATGGCAAAGAACTTTAAATTGACAACAAAAAAGCCAAAAATAGCTAAAAAAAAAAGGCTAAAGTTGGCTTAAAATGGTCTGAAATGGCTTCAAATAACTTATACAGTCAACCCTCCATGAGTCAATATTGAAGGGACCATCGACTCATGGAAATATCGAGTCACGGAACAGCAATGCTATGGAAAGCTGTTTGAGGGGACCATCATAGTAACCATGAAATTTGATTTTTAGTATGGTTCCATGAGTCGATATCGGTTAATGGAACATCGACTCATGGAGGTTTAACGGTTATAGTTGAAGATGATTAAAGATGACTTAAATTGGCTAAAAATTCACTATAAGCCATTTTAGGCCGTTTCAAGCTGTTTTAGGCCGTTTTGAGCCATTTTAAGTAATTTTAAGCCTTTTTAAGATGAAGATGAATCGAAACCAAAACTTTATAGCTCAATTTTCAAGAGCACAAATCTGGAGAACCAAACACCTATTTAAACTGACAACTTAATCGATTGGTCAACACCAGCTAGTGACCAATCGATTAAGTTAAGTTTTCAGCTTAAACGGATGATTGGTTCTCCAGATTTGTGCTCTTGAAAATTTGGGGTTTGGCTTCGATTCATCGTCACCTTAAGCTGTTTTCAACTTATTTAGTCGATCTTAAGCCATTCCAAGCAATTCTAAGCCATTTTAGGCCATTCTCACCCTTAAAATCGCGAGACGAACCTTGTATTTTGAAATGACCACGATTCGGAGACTAGTAGATCAATTATTTGAAATAATTTTTGAAGTGAATGCTATTAGTTAGTCTTATAATTCTTAGATGAGGCATCCCCCCTGATCCCTTTTTCTAGGTAACGGTGAAAGCGTGAACACGATGGGTCCAAAATTGATCTCAAACGGATATCTCAACATCTACATAAGCTAGAAGGTTGATGTCTTCAGCAAAGTTGTTCAGCAGATGGCGATGTAAAATCTGATTGAAAATTCATCCACTATGTGGCGCTAGTGACACATTTTATTCAACAGTATGTATGTCAAGAACCTTATCAGCTAGAAGGTTGCTGTCTTCGGCAAAGATGTTCAGTAGATTGGAGAATCTGTAGGTGAAAAACCTAATTGACAATTTATCCGCTAGGTGGCTTTAGTGACAAATTTTCTTCAATTGTTTGTGTCTCAAGATCCTAATTAGTTAGAAGCTTGGTGTCTTCGGTAAAACTGTTCAGCAGATTGGAGGCTATCTGGCAATGAAGAGTCTGGATGAAAATGTATCCGCTAGGCGGCGCTAGTGACAAGTTTTCTTCAATTGTCTGTTTCTCAAGATCCGTATCAGCTAGAATGTTGGCTGGATGAAAGTATTGGCATCAATGTTTGGCTGACGATAAATTATTACGTATGCATTACTCAAACAGTTATGAAGTATGACAAAGTCTAAAGGAGACTACCTAAAACCGCTGATAAGATTTGGAATGGCCATTCAAAATCTGATTGGACACATGACCGTAGCAAATCAGCAACAATATGCAACAATATTGTTGCCCAAGACCCTTATCAGTTAGAACATTGGTCTTCGGCATAGATATTCATCAGATGGAGGATTATCTGGAGATAAAGAAATTAATAAAGAATTTATGAATTCTCAGAAAATTTTTCAGATAGCGCTTGTTCTGCTGAACAGTTTTGCCGATGACGCCAATCTTATAACTATTAAGGCTTTTAAGCTAAAGACAATTAAAGAATATATATCACAAGCACCACCTAGCAAATAAATGCTGAATTAGATTTTTCACCTACAAATAGCTCTCAATCTGCTGAATATATTTGAAGACAACAACCTTCTAGCTGATATAAATCTTGAGATACAGACAATTGAAGAACATTTGTCACTAGTGCCGCCTAGCAGATAAATTCTCAATAAGGTTTTTCTCATACAATTAGCTGTTAATCTAGTGAATATATTTGTCCAAGACGCCAATCAGGGTCAGGGAGGATGCCTCATCTAACCGCATTTTCTTCTAGATTTATTTTAAATTAATTGATCTGCTGGTCTCCGAAGAAAGCGGAGTATAAATAGGACACCATCAGCCGTAGAAAATCAGTCTGAAACAAATCATGAACTAGAACGTATTTCCCTCATAGTAATAATTCCCTACTGGATCGTATCCACGGGAACAACCCGCTTAATACCGTTTAAAGGCAATTAAACTTATTTTAAGCCATTTTAAACCGTTTAAAGTCATTTGAAGCCGTTCTTTTCAAAACCATTTTAAGCCGTTTTGAAAATTTTTAAATTATTTAAAGAGATTTCTAGCCATTTAAAACATTATTCAATCCGTTTATAATTATTTTTAGCCATTTTTGCCATTTTAAGCCATAATAAGTAAGTTTAAATCGTTTTAAGTCATTTAAGACGTTTCAATAAATTGTAAGCCGTTTCACGCCATTTAACCATGTTTATAACCATTTGTATCCATTTTAAACCGTTCAAAGCCATTCTCATCCATTTTTGGTAATTCTAAATCATTTCAAGCCTTTTACGCCATGTTAAGCCATTTCCAAGTCGTTCTACTCATTTTGATTTATTCAAAGTCATTTTAAGCTATTTCAATCCATCCTATTCGTATGCGAAATTCGGAGAAAACATATTCTTTTTAAAGAAAAAGAAATCACTGCAATTCATCCTGGTTGCTATCTTTGAATGTCGTTTAGAAATCTCAAACTTACAAAATGATATGTTTTTAAGTTATCAGGATTTTTCTACGGCCACCGTAGTGCCAGACACATAAACGCTCATCAGAGCCGTCAACCGTAAGAATGATCTATGGATAAAATTATCGCACTTGGCACCAATGACTCAACCCATTGCTACGAATTCTATAAACCCGCACAGAAAAAAATGTTTAATTTTCAATGTGATGTAAACTGAAGTCTACTGTAAAAATAAATAAAATTCGTGTGTTGTTACAGTATCATGTAAATTTAAATGAATATACATTCAATTTTCAACTAGAAATGGTTGAATATTACATGATCGTGTAAATTTAAAGTGAATTCGATTGAAAAATAATTGATTGGTGGTTGAAATTTAGGTTTATTTTGATGCTCCAAATATGTGCATGAAAATAAACTTAAATTCACAACAACAGCTGTGCGAATTGTATGGTCCTGAATTACATTTCCCCGAATGTACCATTACCCCGCATTGCATATCATCATATCTTATTATCCCAGGATAACGTTATGGACGAATTCCATGTCAAATCGGTTAGTCACCGAACTCGACAATCTTCGATTTGCAGTAAATTTGGCTCCTGTTTCCGGTGTTTTCCATAAAAAATTTGATCATTTTGACTCACGAATAACTTGTGGAAATAGCCTATGCGTTTTTGCATCCAACTTATTTGAAACATTCTAACTCCTGAACTGTTGTTTTTAGAGAAAAATGTTCTATTAAGAAGTTGTAGTATACCGTATGAAATACAAGAAAATGTATACACGGAATTATTTTTTCCATGAAAAATCAAAATGAAATCATAAATTTTCAATTACACAAAAAAAAAACAATTTTCAATATTTTTAAATTTTCACCATAGAATCTTGATATGAAACAGATTTTTACGACAAAGTTTCAATATAAAGAAATATTTTATAAATGTTTTATTTTTTTTGAAATAAATGCGTTATGTTGAAACAATAAGAATCATGAAAGTATTCTAGACCCTTATGATAATCATGATCACTTCTTTCGTAGTATCATTTTTTTAAATATTTCAAGTTCAATGCAAAAATAATATCATTTGATTGATAAAATAGACCATTTCCATTATTTTTGAAAGTATATGCCATATATATTTCCACTTACTTATTTTTCTCAATGAAGAATCTTGAAAAACTAATGAAAATGGTCTATTTAATTACTTATTTAATATATTTTGCACTAAATTCAATGTAATTCGAACATGGCTACTTCTAGAGAATTGATCGTGATGATTATTATGGTTTAGAAAATTTCAAGATTATAATTGTATCATTATATTATTATTATTATTATTGTCTTTATTGACGAGGCTTTTAGCCCGTGGCTGGTTTACCTCGACAATATGTATCATTATATTGTATTCCCACTATAACAATACATTTTGACAAAAAAATAACAATTTTTTTAAAATCGACTAGATGTTATTCTTAGAAAAAAATAATAAAAATGTCTCAGTCATGAAACTTCGTCCCAAATTTCTGTTTCCTATCAAAACTCTTTGGGGAAATTAAAAAGAAATAAAATAAGGCTCTGGTGTTATTTAAAATTTGAATTTAGTTCAGCATTTTTCATTAAATAAACATTAAATATTATTTCAGTGTGTATAATTCTTTCCAGTAGCCCAAACGGTTGTATACAACTTCATCATACACCATTTTTCTTCAAAAACTACAGTTAAGTGTTAGAATTTTTCAAATTAATTGCTTGTATAAACATTTAGTCAATATTCAAAACTTATTCTTGAGTCAAAATGATTGATTTTTCTATAAAAACACTTATTGTACCATGTCAAAAACATGTACAAAATTTAATTCAAAAAGGAGATTATTGGGCAGGATTTTTCTCGGCTCTCTGTGAATTGCACTCGGCTTTTCTTCACACAGCTTTTTTTTCAGGCGGCTTTTCTCCTCATGATTGACACCATTTACATTCAGAGGAGTCAAGTCTTTAAAGATTGTATCAGTCTAGTTCACAGCTTCGGGATACAGTTGTATCCCAAATAGCTATACGAAGATTACTGTGCGGTATTATCGATCTTCATATTCCTGTACGAAAACAACCACCCAATCAAGCTGCTATTCGCAAATAACTGCGTACATTACGTAGGTGCGAACAAATTCGACCATAATGATGACCAACGCAACGATACGATGTACGAATTCTGCATCATGTACGTTATGCTCACCAGGCTCACGTTCTGATAGTGCGGTTTCGTTCCGTAACTTCTATCCGGATACTAAATTCAGTTATAATTTCAGTTAAGGCCATGGTAGCGAGGTGGGAGGAAGCTTGCCAGAGTGTGTGTGTGTGCGTATTAGAACAACAACTTTGCTCTATCAATTTACTTTCTGCCGGACTACGATATCGTTCGGTGGGTGGGTAATTCAGAGAGAACATAATCATCGTATCGGTATCGACCACACCAGACCGACCAACCAACCGATTGTCGTTTGCTCCCACCCGGTAGTGGGTGGGTGGTCCTGAGCTGTAGTAGTAAGTCGCAATCAACGGATCTGGCTGCAGGCGAGAGAAGCTGAAGGAGGTGGGCGGTATGAGTTTTGCACTACCGCAAATAATGACCGAACGCATTGAATTTACAGGCGAAAACCATTCTGTGATCAGAGCGCTCTGGGGTCAGTTGTGGAGGGAGTCTCTTCTAATTGGGGCTGGATTTGTATGAGGAATCAATTCCATGCTTGCTTGCTTTGTGGATTATTAATGTAGGCACATGCAAAAGCGGGACACTGATACTGCAGCCTAGAGCTGTGCGCCGAAATACGCCGTTGATGGTGTGAAAAATTCAACTATATCCCAGATCCTTACCTTTTCCCACTAACCCAATATCCTTTCCATGACAACTGTGGCGATGCAGAGGTATATTTGGTCGTCTCGAGTAACAATGGCTGTATAACTGCGATTACGGTTAGGACGTGGCCATCATTTTGACTCAAAAATAAGTTTTTAAAATGGCGAATGAGTTTTTGCATGCTATTTATTTGAAAAATTGTAGATCCGAAACTGTTGTTTATTTTAAAGATAAATGTTCCATGGAGAAGTCGTAGTGAGCCGTTTGGACTAAAAGAAAAATAAGTGAAAAATAAAATTTAAATTTTAAATAACACAAAACCCCATTTTTAATATTTTTCAAATAGCCAATAGAATTGTGATAGGAAACAGATATTTGGGACAAAGCTTTATGATGGAGAAAATTTTAATAAAATAGTTCTTCTTATTTTTTGTCAAATTAAATACATTTTGATAACTAAACACAAATCTTGAAATAAATCTAAACCATAATGATTATCCTTATCGTTCTTCTAAAAATTCCAGTTTTAAGTTATTTGAAGTTTGCATTAAATTGAATTTCTGGAGAATCTGTTATTTATTTTCATTCATCTTTCATCTCTCATCTTTCATCTTTCATCTTTCATCTTTCATCTTTCATCTTTCATCTTTCATCTTTCATCTTTCATCTTTCATCTTTCATCTTTCATCTTTCATCTTTCATCTTTCATCTTTCATCTTTCATCTTTCATCTTTCATATTTCATCTTTCATCTTTCATCTTTCATCTTTCATCTTTCATCTTTCATCTTTCATCTTTCATCTTTCATCTTTCATCTTTCATCTTTCATCTTTCATCTTTCATCTTTCATCTTTCATCTTTCATCTTTCATCTTTCATCTTTCATCTTTCATCTTTCATCTTTCATCTTTCATCTTTCATCTTTCATCTTTCATCTTTCATCTTTCATCTTTCATCTTTCATCTTTCATCTTTCATCTTTCATCTTTCATCTTTCATCTTTCATCTTTCATCTTTCATCTTTCATCTTTCATCTTTCATCTTTCATCTTTCATCTTTCATCTTTCATCTTTCATCTTTCATCTTTCATCTTTCATCTTTTCTTTCATCTTTCATCTTTCATCTTTCATCTTTCATCTTTCATCTTTCATCTTTCATCTTTCATCTTTCATCTTTCATCTTTCATCTTTCATCTTTCATCTTTCATCTTTCATCTTTCATCTTTCATCTTTCATCTTTCATCTTTCATCTTTCATCTTTCATCTTTCATCTTCATCTTTCATCTTTCATCTTTCATCTTTCATCTTTCATCTTTCATCTTTCATCTTTCATCTTTCATCTTTCATCTTTCATCTTTCATCTTCATCTTTCATCTTTCATCTTTCATCTTTCATCTTTCATCTTTCATCTTTCATCTTTCATCTTTCATCTTTCATCTTTCATCTTTCATCTTTCATCTTTCATCTTTCATCTTTCCTGTCTCTCTTTCTTTTTTTTTTTGAACCATTATGGAATTCTAGATTGTATAAAGGCTTTAAACTTTCAAGATTCCTCGTTTGGATACTCTTGAATACATGCCAAACTCTTGGGAGTTTTATCTGCATCGATTTGCTTTTCTTGTAACAACAAAACTAAGAAAAATTGTTATTTTTTTACTAGAAATTTACAATAATCTTTCATCTTTCATCTTCATCTTTCATCTTTCATCTTTCATCTTTCATCTTTCATCTTTCATCTTTCATCTTTCATCTTTCATCTTTCATCTTTCATCTTTCATCTTTCATCTTTCATCTTTCATCTTTCATCTTTCATCTTTCATCTTTCATCTTTCCTGTCTCTCTTTCTTTTTTTTTTTGAACCATTATGGAATTCTAGATTGTATAAAGGCTTTAAACTTTCAAGATTCCTCGTTTGGATACTCTTGAATACATGCCAAACTCTTGGGAGTTTTATCTGCATCGATTTGCTTTTCTTGTAACAACAAAACTAAGAAAAATTGTTATTTTTTTACTAGAAATTTACTAAATTTTGGAAGTTTAACCCGTTTGCGTTAAACTTCCAAAATTTATTTAAATATTTAAATATTTTAATCATTTTGTATAACATTGTAACCATCAAAAACTTTAGCATTTGAATATATTCGTATCAAATGATATTTTGGGGTCCTTTTATGAAATATATTTGTACTTCGATAGGGTGATCAGATGTGCAGTTGGTGTATTCAGCAAATTTGTTTATATTCAATTAATTTACAACTTTGTAAAAGACACCTACGGCCATTCCATGAAAAACCAATCTAG
This sequence comes from Aedes aegypti, assembly GCF_002204515.2. Lineage (NCBI taxonomy): Eukaryota > Metazoa > Arthropoda > Insecta > Diptera > Culicidae > Aedes > Aedes aegypti. Next base: position 324,123,612 of record NC_035109.1, read on the forward strand.
TGGGTCACCGAATTCCGTGAGAATTTGCTATTTTGTTCCTTATCCGAAATAAGGATACACGTGGTTTTGGATTTTTTTTTATTAAGGTGACCATTTCTGAAATAGAGTGACCAGAAAAATCGATACTTTGCTAATTATTATTTTTAAATAAATCATAACTTTTTAACCGCTTGACCGAATTTCAATTTTCTTGGACAAAATGAAAGCTGTGGGGGTCCGTAGCCTAGAGGTTACGCTTTCGTTTCATAAGCGGAAGGTCACGAGCTCAATTCCTAGCCCCTCCACAAAAAAAAAAACCGTCCAGCTACCAGAAGACGCCGCACGGAGGACCGTGCTTCGGGGAGCACATCCATCCTCCGTCAGTATCAGGTGGTAACTGAGACAAACTGACCCACTTCGCAGGCAGCTAGCCTCAAACGACTCAGGAACACGGCAGAACGAACCACCACAAGAGCAATGGACTATGGCTTATAAATCGATTGGGCTAACAGCAGAGCACTCACCTACCTGCTCGGTGTGAGAGCAACAGAGTAGAAGTAGATGTAAATATAGATTAGGTAAAAATAGATCTGTATCGATAAAGAAGATAAAAATGAATTGATTCCGGCACAGAAGTGGCCACGAGTACAGAGTGCCTTTAAAATAAACGTAAGAAAAATAAAAAATGAAAGCTAAAGGTTTTGACTTTTTAAGAAAAATATAAAATTTCACAAATATTGTTCTTTTATATGAAAGAAAAATAAAAATGAATCCTTTTTTCATGCTTTGAACGCCTTGTGGCCAAAGGGGCTATTGCTGTTCTAGTTTTTACTTCAAAACACGAAAAATAACGGAAATTTTTCATTAAGTTTTGCATATTAAAAACCAAGTTCTGTGAAATTTTATGTTTTTCTTGACAAGCCAAAACCTGTAGCTTTCATCTCGTACAAGACAATTGAATATCGGTCAAGCGGTTCAAAAGTTATGTTTTTTTTTTTAATAAAAATTTTGCGAAGCCGCGATTTTTCCGGTTACCCTAATCAAAAAATCCAAAAACACGTGAATTCTTATTTTGGATAAGGCATAAAATAGCAAATTCTCACGGAATTCGGGGACCCACTAGATCGATTTTTCATAAAATGGCTGCCTATGTAAATTCAAATAAAAAAAATGAAATTTGCAGAGTCACCAGGCTAAGTAATATTCCGCAACATCACCAGAACTCCGTAGCTTGCTTTAGAGCAGCTTGCTGTCTTTGCCTCTGAGGCAGCGAAAAATACTAAGTAGAGAGGCCAAAGCGAGCAAGATGCGACACAAAACACATCGGAGGAAAATTCCATCAGAACAGAGTGCCATAACAACTCTGCAAGGTCTGTTTTGTCCGAACGGGTCACTCAAAAGTTCTTTTGAAATGAGTAGAGATCATCTTTACTCATTTGAAAAGAAGCAAGAGTGAAAGAGTACAAGAAAAAAATCTCAAATCGTTTGACAATTCGTGTTGTAAATTTTAAATTCAATTTTAACTCCTTAGAAAAACTTCTAAATCGCCTCATTTTTGCATCGTAGAGGAGTTTCTGTCTAGCCTCAGCGCCACATGATGATAGATTCCGAACTAAGTGTTCTGGTCACCCGATGCGCCATATTTTTTGGAAATATTTATCCGATAAAAACGAGTTATAGCACGTTACTGAAAAAAAAAATAATAATTTTGAGTATTAATCCCGTTGTAAAAATCTCTGGTGGAATTTGTTAAGATTTTTTGAAACAATGGAGAAATTCTCAGATAAACTTCTGAAGAAAATACTGGAGAAATACTTGCAAAATATCTTGAGGAGTATTTTTTGGAATCCTTCTATGTTTTTAAGCGTAAGTTCCATAGAAATAAATTCAGTCATCTTTGGAGCATCCTCAGAAGAATATTTGCAATCATTTTCAATAGAAACCGAGAAATTTCTGGGGAATCCTTATAGAAATAATGAATTTTGTAGATATTTATGGGACACTGCTTTGTACATTTTAAGAGCATTTTTTGTTTTTAAACAGTCATCAGATCTTTCGAGCTGACTTATTCATCGGCGGCGCACAGCTCTATCGCAGCCTAGTGTTTCGTTACCAACGATGATATAATTGAACCCATAAAGCTTTGATTATAGGCTCACAGCATCAAGCAAACGCTCTGCGCAGTTGAGAAATAGCAGTTGTAAATCAGTGAGGCTGGAAAGATAAATTTCATTGATTATCTCCCTCAAGAGATATTCACATTTTCTGTGCTGGTGGTTCCGTCAAAGTATTGCATTTGGAGACATTTTCCCCCAAAATCACAAAAGAAAGCAAAGAAAAGTAATTTTTCCAACCCAGTTTGTGATAAAGGATGAAAAGTTTCTTCGCATTCCTCGAACAACAGCAACAACAACAAGAAGGCTCACGTTGACATGGAATTGAGATTTTTTCCTCGGGAACTGTTTCCGGTGCAAACGGAAAAATAAAATGTGAATCAGAATCCTGGCGGTACACTTCCCCATAAACCAACAAAGAATTATTACTTTGTTGCCGTTGGGTGGCTGAATTGTGATTTTTCATTCAGTCATTCATCCGTTTAGTTATTTTTTTCCCTCGTTTTCCTAGCTAGCAGAAGGAATGCTTTTGGCACAATCTATTGTAGTCGTTTGCGTTGACGTTTTCCCCAACAATTTTCGAGAGGCCGGTCTGTCTGTCATGAAGCTGCTGTTATCTATCCCGTTGGAGCATTGTCATTGTGCCGAGATTGGATGCAATGTAAAAATGAATGCTGGAGCGCAATGGCGAACCGAAAAAATGAAATGAAACTGGAATAAAATGACGACGAAACTAGAATTCGGTGACAGTTCAGGCAGATAAAGCCTCACTGATGGATGTTTAATGCCAGCCAAGCAGTCGCGTTGACAAGTGGAATTCGTTGTCCGGATTATACCCGGGAGTTTTGGGAATTTCTGCACTGTTGCATTTTTGGATGATTAAATTTTAGTTTTCACGGGAAAGATATCTATCCTGAGGGATATCCAGCAGTTTAGTGGGAATATATTTTGACATCGTTTGAAATCAGTAATCATGTGTTGATCAGTAATCACTATAGCTTCTGCTTTGTAAGCAGAATGTCAAAAGGTAATTTTGAGCCCGTCAACTCTGTGCGCATCGATTTTCAAAATCTAGTTCTGTATGGTCAAACGAGAGATATTTCGTTCCGTGAATTGCTTTCAACTTTTCAAAAAGAAAAATCATCACAGCATCAACTTGTCCCGTTCCCCTATCCTAGTTGAAATTCCGAAAATCTTTCCGAGCATTCCCGTGTTAATTAAATTCCAACTTCGTGTGCGCTCTTCTCGCCCAGATCTTCCAAACAGCGCTTTTTATCGCATGTAAAACTTTCTCGTCACGAGGAGATCCTCGCTGAACGCCACACGAGTTCAAAGCGCCCAAGCTAGAGCACCGCTCTCGTGCGTTCACGGTGTACGGGTGTCGTCCTCTCGGAAAAGCCATTCATCATCGCAACTTATCAACTTTCTGAAGCGCGAAAGGATTTTCCACTTAAAGGTTTCACTCTCGTGGTGGCTCGGATGATGTCAGCTCTGAGCAGGCAGCGTGAGCACTAATGAGAGTTGATACAGTCTCGAAACACGGATGGCAAACATGATTAATAATTTCAGTTGCCTCACCTGGGAAAAGTCAATTAGTGAACCGGTGATTTAATATATCACACTTGAGAAGTTCGCGATGGAGGTTTCTTTCCTTGGGTGCAAATTGAAATTCGGGGAAATCAGATGGAGGGGCATTTGGGGATGGGACCGGAAACGTTTGGGGGTATGAATTGCATAGCGGAAAGAATGATTTTCGTGCAATTTTTCTTCGTTTTTCACGCGGATTGGAGTTTTCGAAATGATAAAGTTGAGTGGAACTTAATTTCACGGTTTCTTGGGTGTAGTTGCAAGATGGTGAGCTAATAAATTTAAAACAAATTTTTATTCAAATCCGATTCCAGAAGTTTGTTTGTTAAGCCAACATTCAGTTAGGAAAACAACCAATGCGAAGTGCTCAAAGAGTCTTTGATTTACAGGGGGTAAGATTATTCTAATTTTCCTAGAGTTCTCTGCTAAACGTAGAAGCTTATCTTTAATAACATCAATATCTTCAATATCTATGTTTTGGTGAACAGCAATGTTTTAGCATGGTTTGTTCTTTTTCTTTTTATATTCTTATTTTTTATGTTACTGCGTATCTTTCAGGACATGTCATGCTTCTCAGTTTAATGTTTTTATAAGCATATTCACAGTCATCAGCTGCGAGCTTTCTTTGCCAATTGATCATTTTTGCATTCGTATTTTCGAGGCATAGTTTCGTAATCGGAAGGTTACAAAATATTCTATCGGTGAAATTTTACCCATATATTTTGTATGGGCTGAAATGAGTAGGAAAACGTGATTTTCATTGATTCACATAGTCTATATATGAAAACATAGCTAAAAAGTGGAAAATATCAAAATTTCACCGATGGAATATTTTTAAACCTTCCGATTATGAAATAACTATCCAATTACTGAACTCTAGCGAAAAAAAAATCCGTAGGTACATTCAATTTGCATAATCTGCTGGTTTAAACATAGTGTGAACCGTTCGAGGATTCGCTTCGAAACTTGTCTATACTTTCAACGACATAGAGTATCTTCATTAGACTGCTGCAAATTTTTAAGTTTTTGCACAGTATTAAAGTTGACAACACTGCCCGGATAAATCATAAAAAATGCAATGTAGGGCCGGATTTTATTATTGGCACTTCTGATTCACTTCGGCAGTGGGTTTTTTTTAAAACTGATGAGCTCATGTTTGGCCACAATATGCGTCATATTGAAGTGCTTCTTATTGCAAACTTTCACACGATTCGTCAAAAAAAAACCTATGCCAAAGTGATTCATGGAATGCCCAAGTAGCTCTGCATTCTGCCTGATCAGCTGCAAGATTGAACATTTACTCAGCAAAGTACAAGAAGTTTTGTGCTTATTATGAAAGAATTGATTTGTGTAGTCCCCAATGCTTTCCATCACCCAACCGTTTTTCTCTTCAATAGGTTCCTGTTGACTTATTGAACAAACAACGTGACTATGAGGGTTCCCAAGTGTCTACTAGTCCGCTAATTTGCTTGTTTGACCTTATAAGGCTATTATACGGCAGATATATAGCATTTCGGCTGTATAATAGCACTATCTTTTTATTTCTCTGTTCGGATGCGCCACTGCGACCAGTATTTAGATCTATTGTGGCATTACCCGTATCCTTAGTGTATAGTGCATGTCGCATTACTCCATTTCCATTGAAGCCCCAAATGCTAATGAAGCATCGATTTCTGTACAGTTCTTGTTTTGATTCCTCAGATATTGATACAAATCGACTATGATGAAAAGGTCCCGCTATTTACACCCTTCATAGAAATTTACATCTCAGCGAAGGCGCGCCCCTTAGCAAACATAATCGATATTTCTGAGAAACCAAATCGGTACTACTGATATTTGGCCATGCAACGGAACTCTAGTCCCATCCTTGTTTCGCTTTTAGTTTAGTCCCAGAAAAATACTAGAAAAAAGGAGCTTTATGCTAGCAGCAAAACCAAATCAAGCTAGAAAATTTGTTTAGTAATCAGCATTCACGTGAGTCCTTGAATTACCAGTACTTACAGTCCTTGTTGAGTTAACACTCATGATTGTTATCCTAGCTTCAAGTGTAGTCTCGGGACTGACCAACTCCGAGTATTTAACCATAATAGATTAATTTTCAGAAACTGTTGCCAGTAACAAAGACTTTGTACCGCAAATCCTTGAATTACCAGAACCATCGTATATGATGGGATATAAGAGTACAATTGTGGAGGCGATATACGTACATCTTGCATGGATCCTTATGGTGCATGTACGTATATCGCCTCCACATTTGTACTCTTATGCGCTATCTTATACGAGTTCGTGTTTACTGGGATATTACCCTAGCCCGAAAACAAGATGAGACTAGGGTTCAAATTGGTAGATCTTACCCCGTAACGCACCACGAAAAGGTGATCTACCCGCGTTACGGGTATAATAGCACTATCTTAGCACGCATGGCGAATCAGAGTACTATTTGATTACCGTAAAACGGGGTGAAGTTGATCACTTTTGAGCGATTCTGTTCTATAACTCCTAGTGGAATTCATGTATTATTATCCAAATATTTTTAAAGCATGTACTGGTTTGATATCCATCGAATTATACAAACGAAATTTTGACGAAATGTTCACTTAATTACATAAACATTTATTTTAAATCAAAAAGTGAAGTTTTTGATTCCGGGGTGAAGTTGATCAATTAAAGCGATAAGTTTTCTAAAATAAAGAGATATTCTATACACTAAATTTGGGGTCACTAAATCTGGAACAAGTCCCAAAAATCTTACAACTAAATGATATATCGGTCAATTTTGAATTTGAATGTTGGAAATTTCAGAACACACCACATTAAATGCCTACAGGTATGCATTTTTCCTTGAATTAACAACTCGCACACAAAAAAAAATACATTTTTACTCAGAAAATGATTGTTTATCCACAATGAAAATTTAAAACTGGATTTACAGAACATATCTGCAATGTAAGAAATAGTTTATTTAAATGGTGTCTTTATATAGCCTTGTCAAAAGTCGATTTTTTAGAGGAAAACCCTTCAACAGTTCATCAAACATTTCATAAAAAAAATTGTTTTTCAATAGTATAATTATCTTGAATGTCAAACCGACCTTTGGAACATCAAGAGCAGCCATCAGGTAATACGACGTCACAGGAATTGCGCTAATTGAAATCAAATCATAGCTCTATTGACAGTTTATACATGTGGGTACGTGAATGATCAACTTCTCCCCACTGATCAACTACACCCCGAATTACGGTACTTGAGAGGATTGTACCCCGTTTGGCATAAGGTCGTTTGGCATAAAGCCGTTTGGCATAAAGTCGTTTGGCATAATGGTCGTTTGGCATAATGTCCGCTTGGCATAAAGGTCATTTGGCATAATGGCCGTTTGGCATAATGATTGACTTAAAATAAATATCGGCATTTTTTAAGCTTTTACCGAGATCAACACCACCGAGCCCACAGCAAAAACAATTGGTAGGTTCTAAACAAGCGTGCTGTTCGTTCAGAGATTTTCCAAGCTAAGAATTTCAAAAAATGTTGTAACATTAGAGAGCATTACTAAATGAAATTCGTGACGGGTATCTACATCTTAGAACATAGAGTATCTTTGAGCTTAAAAAGACACTATACGTCAATGCTTCCAGTGGGCTATTTGCCCTTTGAAGGAAGTACCACACTAGACAACGGACTAGCATGCAACGCCCAGTGGCACAGTCGGAAAACATTCCTCTCGAAAAGTTTTTCGGTCTGAAGCGGGAATCGAACCCACACTCCTTAGCACGATGCGGCTAAGTGCCTTGGTGACACTAACCGCACGGCTACGAAGCCCACAGAGCTTGTTGTGATATACATATTTGAAAACAGTAAATTGACAAAGAAAGATCGCAGTTATTCATCAAGGGAACGCTCATAGAATATTTCGCTGCAGATCAAGCTCTGTCCCAGTTTGGACGTAACACTCGATGAAAATTACTTGATAAATGAATGGAATTATATTTTTGCAAAATATCAAAAGCTCTAATCCAAAGATCTATCAATGCGACTTACAAAAATAGCAGAGAGAGCAGATTATTTTCGTTTAAAATGTTTTAGGCTCTAACGCAAAAACATCTTTTCACAGCATAGCTCAAACGAACAACACATCTTGAAAAGAAAATATTTGTGGCAAAACTTTTCAACGGTTCAGTATAAATTCTAATTTTGAAAGTGTACATCAAAAACACCGTCTATTAGCGAGAGAAGAGAAAATTTGTGATTGATATAATATTTTTCCAGCATATCTCGCGAGGAGATCACGCGTTTTCCCCAAAAAAAGTATGTGTTGAATATTGGCAGCTTCTAAAGTAATTATCATTCTAACAAAACATCTGGCAAGAATTGATAAAAAAGCAAAATATAAAAATGGTTAAAATTTAGCATTACTAAATAATAAAATTAATTTAGTATAAATATAAAGAACAGCCTATTTTTAATAGAAGGCAAAATTTATAATTAAACCAATAGAAGAATGGACGCCAAAAATTATTGCGTCATAATAAAACGAATAGACATAAAAAGTGCGTTCTGAATATTCGAAGTGATTGTGCTACTTTTCCCCGAATGCCATTTCCCCGAATGACTGGTTTCCTCGAAAAGTGATGAAGAGAAAGAACGATAAACAGTCAAAAGAAGGAAGTATTCTGTCATTCTCGGCTATACACATGTTGGCAAAAATGCTGGAGACGGTAAAACTCGAATGAACCGCCAAATATATAAAGAAGGGTGCATATTAGATGGTCAGTTCGTTCACCACCCTGAAATGTATTCAGGGCTCTATTTTACAAGTCGAGTCGATCAAAAACGACTCGACTGGAGTCACTGTCGACCAAAAATTTTGCTCGACTTGACTCTGTCACTCGAGTTTATCGGCAGTTGTCACTCAATGTGACTGGATTACTAAGGGAGTCGACGAGTGACATCTGAAATATGCATGCTTGCTTTGATCGACAATGACTACAGACGAGTCACGTGAATTCGCTCGAATTACAAAATAGACCCCTAAGTTACGACAATTATGAGTGCTAAAAACTTTTCGAGGAAATGGGCTAGTCGGGAAAACGGGATATTCGAGGAACTGGCATTCGAGGAAACGACAAACGGGGAAAATTAGCTCACCCCATCGAAGTAACTGCACTGATCGATTTCTCTTTTCGCTGATAATTTGAGAAGATCAATGTTATCGATTGCCGCCCTTTTGTCGGTTGGAAACAACAAAAATATTTAAAAATATAGCTCCAAAGAACAGCCTATGCATAAAAGAAGGAGAAATTTATTGAAATTTTAAATCAACAGTTTTCATACCTATAATTATGGTTACATCATATTTAGAAAAAAAAGAAGGGTTAATTTGTGCTAACTAGGGAGACTTACGGCTTCGGCACCATTCGAATATTATCGGCAATCAAATTTTAAACGCCTAATACACAGTATTTATCTATTAAAACACACCAGTGAAAATATTCAGATGATTCTTTGCTCTGTCAGCTTCCCGCTGACGAGATTTGCGAGGCGGAACAAACAATTTTGCCAGAGATATCATCAATTCAAATGAACACGCCTCAAAATGCGACTGATTTGGAGCTGCCGAACAGATTCGCCTGCAGCGCTTATGGGAAAGTTGCCGATTGAGGCTGCCGACAATAGTCACACTGAAAAGAGATGTCCGCAACGTTGTAACAACGTTTCCAGAAAAATTTTAACAAGTCTGTCGGTGTGAATCGATAGAGGATTGAGCAACGCATCAATGTAAACACACAAACACGTAATTTGACTGCTGATGTCCGAGAAAATTACAAAAGAAGCGCGGCATCGGCTTAGACTGCCGAGAATACGTAAGTTCCCCTATACAAAAATATTCAGGGCAAAAACGTGTACCAAAAGCGAAACTTAAAAGAAGAATTAATATTTGTAAGAAGGGTAATTTTTGGATATATAATAAAACACTAGGGGAGGTGTACCAGTTTTGGCCACCCTAAGGAAAAATATTGTTTATACATAAATCAAAAGACCTTTGGTTACTGTCAATACATTAAACGAAAGCTTTTAATCCATGCTCAGCAGGGAAAATATAAAAACTACTCAGAAACTTTGTTTTTGTATTACAAATGAGGGTGACGAATACTGGACCACTTTCACCAGTATCCGCATCGATTTTAATTTTGGTTCCTGAATTCGCCATCTACGTTGATTTCTTATGGAGGGTGGCGAATCAGGAACACTCCGTATCATCTTAAAGCAATTTAGCGAACGCTAAACAATTGGCAACCATATATATCGTAAAACGGTATATAATCCGGGGTGGCGAATAACTGGTACATGTCGAACACCGGTACAGCTTCCCTATTGGCAATAACTTTTTTAATATGCTTAAATTTGTTCAAGAGCGAATGATTGTTGCATAAAGTGTCATTTTGTATCGATGGACTCCAAAAGAAGCCTGATGTCATCAGAAAGATTCAATAGAAACGTAAAAAAACGAAAAATTGAGAAATTCTTGGTTTCAGACCTATTATGCCAAACGACTATTATACCATACGACCATTATGCCAAACGACTTTATGCCAAATGACCATTGTGCCAAACAACTTTATGCCAAACGGCTTTATGACAAACGACTTTATGCCAAATGGCCTACCACCCTTGAGAGGTGACTGGAACTACTCACCAAATCTTCGGAGAGTTGGAAAGTTTACTGAGAGGGAGATGGGCCTCGTCCAGCACTCACAGAGCATCCGTGTGGTACGGATTGGCCGACACGGCGTTCAGGAAGCATTGCTTCGCGTCAGCCCACTACTGCTGGTAGATGTGAATGAGGCCGCGCTGAAAGAAAGTTCAAATAGGGTGAGTTCTAGACGGATAACATGATTCCTGCCGGACATATCATGTGCATGACCTGGTGGGACACCGGATTGATCATGCTCGCCTCCTGAATGCAGTTGATGGCCACGTTGGGCTGCTCGATGGCCAAATAGACGTCCGCGAGCAGTGAATCTTGAACTGGATCATCCAGGCCTTTTACGGGCCGGGACGGGGGCTGAACAAGCTCAGCAAACTGGGTGCTTCGCTGAGGGCATGCTCGATGCGGGATGCCGCAAGCGAAGCAACGTGGATTGAATCTAGGGGGAAAATTAAGTATGTTATAGTCCTCCAAAAACCTCCATCAACTCTTTACTCATCAGTTTATATGGTTAAGTTGCATGTTTGGCCATTTATATGTTTGTTGATATTTTTTAAAGTTACGTGTTACTGTTACTTTTACACTACTACAACATAACTTAATGTATTTTTTTTTTTCAAGATTCTTCCCAGAGATTTAATTTGTAAACTAATTAAAGTCTTTGCCCAAGATTTTCTTAAAGTATTACTCCCGAGAGTTCTTTAGGAATTCAATGATAACCGCCTTCTTAACAAAATGTATTTCCCCGAAATTATGCTGAATTTTTAGAGGATAATCCCAGAAATTACGCCAGAGATCCCACCACAAATTTCTTCTAGAATTCCATAGAAGATGTTTTGACAAACATCTCAAGCAAATTCCAAGTCTTCGAGGAGTTTATCCAGTGATTCTTTCATTGATTTACCTAGCATTTCATGCAAGATTTCCATTAAGCTTTCAGAGATGTTTCAGCATGTCACAACATGTTTCTAAATAATAAATCTTCGAGCTGTTTAGTAGAATACCTATAAGTAGATGAAAAAAAACGAATTTAGTACTATACCATTTAATTCCACTAGAGTTTGTATCCTTTGACAGATACGCGTATTTCGACCTCAACTGTAAGGCCGTCTTCAGTGTCGAGTCTAGTACACGACACTGAAGACGGCCTTACAGTTGAGGTCAGTTCTAATTTTCAAAAGTGGTTTTCTAAAATCTTAGTTTTCGTTGATATTTTCACTTCAATTGACCTACGTATCAACTCGAACACTCTGATTTATGCTGTAAATCGTCCGTGCGTGATAAAAATCCATCGAAATTGTTTTTTCTCGATAAAATGCAAGGTGTTCATTTTAACACCCCTGTTCATTTTACCACCACTTCCCCTATGGCTAGTTAACGACGGAATGTCTCAACACAGGAACTTTAGAGACCTCGTGCTTTTTGGTTCCTGGGCTTACGATTCGATTCCATCTGAGAGAGGTTCCAAGTTGAAGGCAAAATCCAAGAAGATGATGTTCGTTGGCTACTCTTTGCACCATTTCATTTTTTTCAGTAATTCAAATTGCTATATTCAGTAGTGTTTGATCCATTTCACGATGCACAGTGGTCCAGGAATCAGTTTTACGCGGAAAGATGCGTTTTGAGCTTTAGAATGAAACATTAAACGAAACCGGTCTTCTACAAAGTTGTTTGTATTAGTAAGGTCCTTTGTTTGGTGTTATTAAAAATTAGGGTGGACCACATTTTCATAGAAGTTGTGTAACTAACTTTCTTATTTGTAGAAATTATATTATACATGCTTCAACAAAGTTGTAAATCATTTAATTTCAATCAACTTTACAAAAAAAAGTTTTTTTTTATCTCTTAAATTCAACGATCTAGAGCTTTTTTCCTACGGTGACATAGGGTGGTCCGAACAAAACTGGTTTTCTGGCTCTAGAGTTTTCAATTCAAATTTCTCATCAAAGTAGTCTATGGAACACTTTTAGAGCTTTAAAAAATGCATAATTTGGTGAGTGAAGGAACTCGCTATCTCCTTCCGTTCGGGAGTTATTGCTGTTTTTCTCTCAAAAACATGCCTACTTTGATTGTGAATTTCTCTGATTGGGGCAAACATAAAAAATATCTTTTGACGGCATACAAAAGACAAAATAAAATTGTATATTATATCAAAAAATTACAGATGTGCTATTTTTGTAACTCTAATAAAATGCCCTGAAAACAAAGGATTTTTAGCAGAAAAACTTTAATTGCTTTTGAACTAAAATAGATATCATCAATATTTTTGCATGAAAATTTTCGTTTTGTTAAATTTTAAAAGTCGTTACTAGACGACTTTGACGAGAAATCTGAAATAAGAAAGATAGGGCTCTAAAACTATTTTGAAGATTTTTATAGCATGTATTCCATTAAAATTTTGCATTTTGAGCATGAAAATAAAACTATAGACAAAAATGATCTTCTACAAAATTGTTTTAAAAAATGTAAGCTTTCGTACTGTGTCATTTAAAACTAGGGTGGTCCACATTATCACACAAATCATATAATAAACTTTTTTATTTGCAAAAATTCTGGTATATACCCTTAGGCAAAGCAGTTAAACTTGTAATTTTGATCGACTTTGCCAAAAAAAGTTTTTCTGTAGCTCAAAATTTGACCAATCTAGAGCATTTTTTCCTATTCATCGCAGGGTGGTCCAACGAAAATAAGTTTTTCAACTCTAGCTTTTTTAATGTTAGTTTCTCGTCAAAACTGTCTATGAACGACTTTTAGAACTTAATAAAACGCAAAATTTAATGCAAAAAGATTGTTGATAGCTATTTTAGTTCAAAAGTTGTTAAAGTTTTTGTGATAAAAAATATTTGTTTTTCAAGACATTTTATTAGAGTTACAAAAATAACACATCTGTAATTTTTTGATATAATATACAATTTTATTTTGTCTTTTTAATGACGTTAAAAGATTATTTTTATGTTTGCCCCAATCAGAGAAATTGGGTCCTAAAATGTTTAATAAATTCTCGTTTTTATTCAATAATACGAAAGAGCATGTTCTTGCAACTACTTTAGCAAGTTTTCCCGTTCAAATAACGGCTATATCATTTTTTAACTTCAATTTTAAAAATGGTTCCAAATATCAATCTTGACACTTGTGATCTTGTTTGACATTCATTTTTTCGACAAAAATGCTACAGGGCATATAGTTTTAACACTGGGGTTGTTCCTATCTGACATTTCGGAAGGGACACGGAAAACAAAATATACCCAAAATTCGAGTTTAAACCAAGGGGTGTGACAAAATCTCAAAAATCATAAAAAAACATGTTTTTTGTACTTAAACCAATGAAAATCATTTAAAAATTGAGTAAACATGTGTTTCTGCTCTAAACTTAAGCGTTTGGTAATAAAATTGAGACAGGGCTTTAGGACCCTATTCACAATCAAAGTAGGCATGTTTTTGAGAGAAAAACAACAATCACTCTCAAACGGAAGGAGATAGCGAGTTCCTTCACTCACCAAATTATGCATTTTTAAAGCTCTAAAAGTGTTCCATAGACTACTTTAATGAGAAATTTGAATTGAAAACTCTAGAGCCAGAAAACCAGTTTTGTTCGGACCACCCTATGTCACCGTAGGAAAAAAGCTCTAGATCATTGAATTTAAGAGATAAAAAAAAACTTTTTTTGGCAAAGTTGCTTTAAATTAAATGGTCTACAACTTTGCAAAAGCATGTATGATATAATTTCTACAAATAAGAAAGTTAGTTACACGATTTCTATGTAAATGTGGTCCACCCTAATTTTTAATAACACCAAACAAAGAACATTACCAATACAAACAACTTTGTAGGAGACCGTTTTTGTCTAATGTTTCATTCTAAAGCTCAAAATGCATCTTTCCGCGTAAAACTGATTCCTGCACCATCAATGGTCGGAAAAAATGAACCCAAAGGCCAAAACTAGTTTTATTGCCTTAATCGATGAAATATGTAAACTTAATATGTTATTTGGTGTTTTTATTGTTTCAGAAGGGGTTATTCACATATTACGTAACTTTTATGAAAAAAGGTTTTTTTTTCATCAAAAATGTCATCAAACTGGGCTGATAGCACATTTTTTGTTTGTGTTTGACCGAGTTTGATTGAAATGTGTATGAACAGTGGTAAAATATACTTTAAATAAACTTTGTATGAAAAATATCTTCAAAATATATGAAAATATTGAATTATTCAAATAGCTCTAACTTGCAAATCAGCAAATTTCTGCAAAAATTTGAACGTTTTTTGTAAGATCTAAGGATACATTTTGATGTGCAGTATTCGCAAGGGCGGCGACATGACGTGACAAGAGTTGTTTTTCATGTTAAAAACCATCAAACCTAATATTTTTTTCCATCCTCATGCTTGATAAAAGTGTTGAAGCATAAGCTTTCAGACAGTGCGTAACTTTGGGAAATTTTGCATTCCTAAATTATAAATTTTGTACTTTATTTTATTCTAACACTTTTCAATTTTTTGACTTTAGCCAGTTTGCCGTCATAAAAGTCATATAAATTTAAATTTTAGGTCAATTTCAATTAAGGATCATAATTATATAATACATGAGGTATATTTTAAAATTATAAATAAACATAAAAATCTCAGAAAAGTTTTTGGTAGTTTTGGCCGCCCCTTTATATGGAGCCCGACCATTGTGCATTTGTTCTGTTTCCCCCTCTTGCAGACGGAATCGGAATAAATCGTGTCTGTGCGTAGTGCGATAACAAAAAAATAATTCATATTCTCCATTGGTTTATCAATTTGTATCAATTTATAATTTACCAATCTCATGCAAACAAACAACCTTTCCCGATATCTGAATTTCCAGTGTTGTCTTGTAGAAGTGCAGAGGACTTCTCGGCTTCTTTAAAGCAAGTAACATGTCCATAATTCTCTCTCATCCCTAAATTGACCTGCATTCGGATACAACAGGCGCAGGTATTATTTGTTATAATATTAAGATTATCAGTACTTGCACATTAAGCAAGCTACTGGTCTTGAGTAGTGTCTGTTGGTTCCCTGTGTTAAGGTGAAGATGAATCGAAGCCAAACTTCAAATTTTCAAGAGCACAAATCTGGAGAACCAAGCATACAAGCAGATTCGTGCTCTTGAAAATTTGAGGTTTGGCTTCGATTCATCTTCACCTTAATGCAGCTTTTCTAGTAGCAACAGCAAGCGATCATTAATGGTCATGCTCGTTCTCAATTTAAGTTGCTATCTTCCTACAGTTTTTTTTCTTTTGTCATGAGAATTGTTGCCAGCAACATAAAGAATTTTGTATCGTTATATGTAACATTAGATAGCATCTATGAAAGATAACAGATTATCTGAATATCTAATCTGTTGTCCTTTATAATATTGGGATAATCCTTCAATTTACTTTGAGCAGTGTTGCCAACTTTCAAAAATATATTCTTGTACACATGAATATTCTATATGATCATTGCATCTCACTTTTGTTTCGCCGAAAGTTTGCTATTCTGTTACCTTGTCGTAAATCAGGCATGTTTAGCTTATGCGTTACATTTGACTGGTGTTACCAGCGTCAAAATCAATTGTGTTGCACAATGGATAACCCAAAATACATACTACAACAATGATGAATGTCGACTTGAATCACTTGCAGAAAATATGGAATATTAAGCTCCATCGATTTTACATGAGCAATGCTGCCAGCTACTAATAATTTTCTACCACACATGATAGCTAGGATATCAATAGAAATTAGTTTTTTCTTATTTCCTATCTTGCAGTAAATTTAAGAGTTTAAATTTTCTCGAATTCTCTTAAACTACCAAAGTAGCACACCGATTCTTTTCATAGGAACGTCTATAACGGTTCTATAAGACTCTAAACTGCTTGGTACTGTGAAAATTTTAAAATTTTCTTAAAAGCCATTTTCTTGATCTAAAATCTCTAAACCTAGGTTTGCATTCCATACATTTCTTCGAAAACAACATGAAAGTAGAAATTACCGGAGGCGGTTTTATCCATCGCACAAATCCTTTGAACACCGGCCTTGCCTCACCAATGCGCTACTGAAGCACTACCTCAAATGCCCACAATGGAACAGTGGGCACCCGCCTCCTCGAACCCACAAGCGCACCTTGGCCCAGCAAATCCGGCCAAGCAAGGGGATTATTTTTATGAACGCCACTTTTCCCGTCTTTGTTCCGCAGACAAACTCTCGTCTAGGCCCTGAGGAACCTCGGCATGCCCATATTGGATTCGACGACGACGACGACGACGAAGGCAATGCTCCAATTCTTCGGCACGCGGGCCGAAGATCATTGGCAAAAGATTAAAATTTATGGTCAATTGATTGTTTTCCTTCCGACTCTCCCTCCTCCAAATGCACAACAGGAGTTCAGGGATGGTTGGATTCTTTTTAGAGACTTGGTATCTATTTTAATGCAAAGTTTTCTAAAGTCTATTTTTATTCAAAATGGACCTTAAAGTCCCTTTTTTCCTATTCTATAAATGCCATTTCTGGAGCAGAAGTCTGTAGGCTCCACCAAAATTTTCAGGGACTCTTGCGCGATTATTCTCATGGAATTTCGTCTTAAATTCCTCAAGGGAAAGCTCCAGGAATTGTTCTAAGTGTTTTCTCTAAAGATTTCTTCAGAAGATTTTCAAAGACTCCCTTAGACGTCCCTCCGGAAAATTTGCATGAATTCGTCCAGAAATTCCTCCAGAGATTTTTCAAATAATATGCACAGGAATTTCTACAAAATTTGCTTCGAAAATGCTTTGAAAACCCACCACAACTACCTCCGGTGATTTCCATTGAAATTATGCTGAAAATTGTCCCAAATACTATTCCAGGAATACCTCCAGAGCTTTTTTCTAACAATTCTACACCGATTGTTCCTGAAGTTATTCTAATAGCTCTTCCATAGATTCCTACAGGAAAATTCGTTTTTTCAGTAAACCATGCAAGAATTCTTCAAACAGTACTTTTCCGTTTTATTTTTAGTGATTCCTCCAGCCATTTCCATATGGATTCCTTCGAAAATTTCGTCAAGGAATTGTTCCAGGAAATTAATTAAGAACTCTTCCATAAATTTGAACTGAGATTCATCAAGAAGTTTTTTCAGAAAGTTGTCCAGGCCTAATAATAAACACAAACTCTTCCAAACAATTTTGGAGTTTCATGGGTAAATTCTCCAGGGATTCTTCAAAATTGAGGCAGATCCATCAAATCCTGCAGCAATTTTTTTTATTATCCCTTCTCACATGAATTTCCATTCGATTCTTATTTAAAATTATTTTTGTATTCTTGATTCCTTTTCGATTTCAGTTCGTACTAACTTTTTTTTTTTCAAGCAGTTTCAATTTTTAGGACACTCAGTCGCTACCAGCCCTGTGGGAGTTGCAACAGTAAGCGAAAAAATATTGGCATCGAAGAAACAGCCAGAAGCTTCCCTGTTCGAATAAGGCTGGGAAACGGGCAACGAACCGGGCCTCTTATCTAAATATTTTCACGGTTGCATGCGCTTTCGGGGTTGGATTACCCCGTTGCCTGCCTTCTGTCTTCTAGCTGCCCTCTTTGGCGTCAGAGAATAAGTATCGCAGTCAGTGCTCAGCACAATACGACGGAAGACGACGACGGCAACTCAATAGGACAACTTTACGCGATGGTGCCACGAGCAAAGATAGGAAGAAACCTGTCCGCTATCCAAGAAAGAATGTTAATGTTCCGCTATTATTTTATTAACCAAGTGCAATCTCTACGACTCGGACGACGCGGTGTCTTTGCAGGGTAGCCGCCCCACTATATGTCGGGATCAGGGCAGAAGGTCTAGTGTTTAGAGCACGATGGACTTGTGCCAATACTTTTTGCTTGTTACAGATGTGCGGGCTTTAGCATTGGTTCTTGATGGATTTTTAAGGGTACTTAAATGGTTTCAAAACGTTCACGGGTTCCCTGTAGTTTGCTAAGAGATTACCGAGTAGGTTTCGAAGATTTCCTGGAGTTTGCAAGGTTTTTAAGAGATTTCCTGATCTTAAAAGGGTCATAAGCAGTCCACTAAGGTTTCCAGTTGTTTCATTGGGTTTATTAGAAGAAGTTTTGAAAGCTTCTAGAGTCTCTCGAGCAGATCACAGTTGTTTTCAGAGTCCATATACATTAGGCCGTCCCTTATTTTTCGAAAATGCGAAATGTTTTAAGTTCGTCATTGTAAAGTGCTCGTTTTGGTAAGAAAAAAATAAGGTAAAAATTTGAATTCCGTGCGTGGACGCTAAGTGGTCCCTCAACGACCCTAAAGGTATTACCCCGTGCGCCAAATCGAGCTCGCTGCTCTAGTGTATGCAACATGAGTACGAAAAGCCACTATTAACACATTGATAATCAGCATAGAATTTTAACCTTCGCGCTGTCGCGCTGTTGTACTTTGTACAACAGTTGTGATTTATATGCTATCATTTTGCAACAAAGATATCTATCGACACCAAACCAAAATGTATTCCTCAAGAATCTTCTTAAGGGCAATATTCGACGGTTTTTATTTACAGTATGACCCTTGCTAATGCGGTAAAACCAACAAATGTACATGAAAGTCGCATAATAATGAACGCACTATATACGGTTCGAGTAAACCACAGTTTTAAATCGGTATATCTCAAAATCCAGATAATATAGAAACTAGGAGTCTTTAGTAAAGTTGCTCTGGAGGTGAAGTGCTATCTGATGGTACCGCATTTAATTCGGAATTTGACCGCTAGGTGGCACTCGTGGGAATGGAAATTTTACTTTTGTTTTGCAAATATTTCAGGATCCTGATCATTTAGAAGTATGGCGTCTTCGGCAAAGTTGTTTAGTAAGTTAAGGACTATCGTTGTTCGAGCAAGTTGATTCAAAATTTTGCCACAAGGTGGCGCTAGTGTGCATGAAACTATTGTTTGCAGATATCTCAGGAGCCTGACCACTTAGAGAGATAGTGTCTTCGACGAAATAGTTTAGTAGCTCAAGGACTATCATTGTTTGAGGTAAGAAATAGGATATTTTGCCACCAGGCGGCGGTAGTGAGCATAACATATTTGTTTTGCGGATACTGCAGGATCTTGACTTTTTAGACAGGTACCTTCAGCAAAGTTGTTCAGAAGCTCAGGAACTACCATTATTTTACAAAATCTCGAACTCTAAGTATTAACCCTTTGGGGCCTGATTTTTTCCAAAAACTATTATACAGTTTGGGAACGCCTTTCAATAGTTTTGGTGCTCAAAATGCTAAACATAACAAGAAATGATGACAAGTATTATTTTGGGAGGTCTAGGTCTTCCAAACTGCTCTTGAGTTCATAACTTGAAGTCTATGCTTGTAATAACAACCTTGTTCATCATACAAGGTGATGAACTGTAATCTACCGTATATTCTGAACCTTCTGAGTATTCAGCAAATGTTATCAGATCATTTCGAATGTTCTAGATTATCTAACTTGTCGAGATGTTCAGTACATAAGATCAACAACGCGATGAAAGTCAGGATTTAGTGGTAATAAATTAATAACCACGAAACGAAGCATTTCCGAAACATGGTGTATTCGACAAAGAAACTTAGAAGAAAGTCATAATTAGCGACATCTATTGGGAAGCATCCATAAATTATGTCACGTAAAAATATACTGTTTTCAACCCCCCTGCTTTTCACCTTTTGTTTGAGAACAATTTGTGAAAACGTCAGTAGAGTCTAAATGCGTAAACGAGTAGAAACACGTTTTGAATATATGTGTTTGTCGACGAATCTTCTTCTTTTTTCTTGGCATATCGTTCCCACTGGGAGGAAGCTGGCTTCTCAGCTTAGTGTTAGTTTAGCACTTCCACATTTATTACCTGAGATCTTTCTCAGCTAATGACCGTTTTGCATGGATATATCGTGTGGCAGGCATGCGCCCATACTATGTGCCCAAGGAAGTCAAGACTCTGGAGGCACTCTTTCATGTACACTTGTCCGTTCATCGCGTCCTAGGTCACAGGTTGTGCAGAATCTCATGGCCGGGGTTGAGGCCAAGGTGCGGGCATTTACGTATGGACTGTAAATAAAATACGAGTAAAATGGTAAAATGAAGTTTAATAGTTATTTCTCAATCCCTGAAGTTTTGATGGCAATCGGATGAAAACTCGAATTTTGCGAATCAATTTTGTGTGTGGCAATTTCATCGTGGACACCCTTTACTCTATGCCCAAGGCAGTCAAGAATATTTTCATTACGAAAAGATCCTGGACCGACCGGGAATCGAACCCGGAACCCTCAGCATGGTCATGATGAATACCCGCGTCTTTACAGCTTCGGCTATGGGGGCCCTACATAACCTGGTAGATTATATAACTGAACTCTAATTAGCGAAAAAAAACACTGCCACAAGGGCAGATTTGAAGTTCTGAGCTCCAGGATAGTTTGGAAAAGCTTTTGAGATTCTCAGAGGTCAATAGATTCCGTTTGAGTTGAAAATATTATTATTTGCAGCGTTGCCTGATCTACGGAAATTTCCGAAGATCTAAGGAATTGAGTACTCTCTACGGATCCGTCAGATAATTCTACGGAAAATGTATATTTCCTTTACGAAAAGATCCTCGACCAGCGGGATTCGAACCCACGACCCTCAGCATGGTCTTGCTGAATAGCTGCGCGTTTACCGCTACGGCTGTCTGGGCCCCATTCCAACGGAAATCTACGGAATTGCAATGCCGGGGATCTCTCCCCCCGCTTATCACTTTTCGTCTACGGAATGATTTCCAAAGAAATCTGGCATCGCTGATTATTTCTAGCGCAAGCAACTACTGCTGTGAATTTCGAGAATTGAGCTTCGGGATAGTCTGAACGTCGTAGAATATCCCAGGACATGAAAAGTCATGTGAAGCAGCGTTTTTCTTGACATAATAGGTATGTATTACCAACGAACATCAATTGTATTTACAAAAGGCATTTTAAGAACCGCTCACCATTTGAATTCGAATGTCGGTTTACTTTTGTATTTTCTGATTTGGCTGAAATTTTTTCAAAAAATCATAACTTTTTTGTCCATGATTTCTCCATCTTGACCCACTGTGCAAAAGACTTCATTTTTTGTCTACTTTAACATATAAAAAAAATAAAAAAAAATAAAAAAAATCAAAAATACGATTTTTAAGAAAATTGATTTTTAAGCTTTATTTTCGATACATAAAAAATAACAACATTTTTTTTACAGTGTATATTTTTTCCAGATAGTCCCAACAATAACCTAAAACTTTGCGGAAGGCACCAAACTGATCGGACAAACCGTTTCTAAGTTATAATTTTTTGAAAATTATTAAGGATTTTTTTCTTAGGCCCTTCTCAAAAGTAAGGCTAGAGTCAAAATGGCGAGCCGATGATGCAAAAAGGCATTTTTGGGCATAAAGAAAGCATGTGCAAAATTTCATCCAAATCAAAAAATATAAAAATGAAATTTAGGAAAAAAAAAGTCGTCATTTTCTGTGGAACCGCTCTACTTTTATACTAATTATTCTATTTGTCAGACTTCTGCATGTTCAGGATGTTCTAGGATGTCAAGTAGGACATTAAGGCATACACCTAAAATTTTCCCCTGTCAGGGAAGAATATTTGCAAGGACTTTTCCGAAGACAGTAAATTTTATTCATTGGTTATTTTTATACAGCCATTTTCCGACTGCGGTCATAAATGACCGTGCCGGCCCCAAAGGGAAAACTTTGTTCATTTTAGCGAGAAAAGTTACTGGAACAAGGGTAGACCTGAAGTTCTGAACTCCAGGGTAAATTGGAGGGCCTGGAATATCACCAACGTTCCTTGAAATAGCCAATTGGTCTGTGAGAAGGTTCAGTGAACATGGTAGATTATATAACTTCACTCAGTTTAGAAGGAAATATTACTGGAAAAATAGTTGACCTGAAGTTCTGAAGTCCTGGGGAAATTTTGAAGGATCTGCAATACCTCAATCGTTCCTTGAAACAGCATATTGATCCATGAGAAGGTTCAGTCAACATAGTAGATTATATAACTTCACTCAGTTTAGAAAGAAAAAATACTGGAACAAGGGAAGACGTAATTCTGAACTCCAGGGTAATTTGGAGGGCCTGGAATACTCCAAACGTTCCTTGAAATATCTTTTTGATTCGTGAGAAAGCTCAGTGAACATTAAATAACTTCATCGTTTAGTAAGAAAAATTACTAGAACAATTGTAGATCTGAATTTCTGAACTCCGGGGTAGTCTGGGTGGCTCGGAATACCCCAAACGTTCCTTAAAACAGCTAATTGTTCCGTGAGAAAATTCAGTGAACATGTTAGATTTTATAACTTCACTCAGTTTAGCGAGATAAATTACTTGAACAAGTGCAGACCTGAAGTTCTGAACTCCAGGGTAATTTGGAGGGCCTGGAATACTCCAAACGTTCCTTGAAAGAGCTTATTGATCCATGAGATGGTTTAGTGAGCATGTTAGATTATATAACTTCACTCAGTTTAGTGAGATAAATTACTGAAACAAATGTAAATCTGAAGTTACGAACACTAGGGTAATTTGGAGGGTCTAGAATACCCCAAACGTTCCTTGAATTAGCCTATTGATTCGTGACAAGGTTCAGTAAACTTGGTAAGTTATATATCTTTACTCAGTTTAGCAAGAAAAAATACTGGAATAAGTGTAGACCTGAAGTTCTGAACTCCAGGGTAATTTGGAGCACCTATAATATCCCAAACGTTCCTTGAAACAGCCTATTGATGCATGAGAAGGTTTAGTGAACAGGAAAGATTTTATAAATTCACTCAGTTTAGCGAGATAAATTTCTGGAATAAGTGTAGACATGAAGTTCTGAACTCCAGGGTTATTTGGAGGGCCCGGAATACTCCAAACGGAATACTCTTCGTTCTTTTTGTTGTTGTATCGCTGTGTTAGATACTTTATCACCTCCGCATTTTTACGTCGTTTTTGCCTGTTTTTCTGGTGAATTTATTGCTGTAATTGTTTTATATTCTTGGATTTTTGCATATTCTTTCGTATTCCTGTGGATAAATTGAAAATCTCGAGAAATTTTGCCGATAAAATGACCGATAAAAAATCGAAAGTTTGCGAAGATTTAGTGAAATGCTCGAAGTGTGCGATCGTCATATACACAGAGCTTGCTCTGTATGCTGTGTGCAGCGGAATGTGTGGTCATTCGTTCCACATTGCGTGCGTCGGTATGGGTAGAGATCATCTGCGAGCTCTAAAGAACGGTCTAATGTGGATGTGCGAAGAATGTTTAGTAACTTTCAATGACTGGAAAAACTCTCAACAAAAGTCAACGCCACCTACAGTCTTGGGCCAATTACATTGCGAAATTGCTAAAATGAAAAGTCAGATCTCTTTGATCGTGGAAACACTGCAACGAACCGCTTCGAATGAGATCTCTTCCGATAGTCTACAGTTCCGTCATTCTACTCCTACCACCTCTACAAAGATGTGCACTTCAAATGATATCTACGAGCGTGATACGAAGAGGGATAATCGATCCGAACCGAACGTTGACATGCGACCTACAGTGAACGATGCCCACTTCTCGCTGCTGCTGACTAACATCAGCAATGACGTTCTGGAAAGTGATGTGGAGTCAATGGTTTGTCGATGTCTAGGTGCCCCAATGGAAGATTGCCTGAACGTGGTGAAATTAGTTTCAAGAAGAACGGATTGTCGACTGTTGGATTATATTTCATTTAAAGTCATATTGAAAGACAGGTGGAAGGATTTGGCTTTGTCTAATTCAACATGGCCTAATGGAATTGAATTCCGTGAATTTGAATGCCGTAGGAAAAACGCTTGGAAACCATAAATATGTACTTTAGCGATATTTTTGCAGTATAATTGTTGTCAATTGCTTACTCTTTGATCTAGTTGATATTGTCGTTAATTTGATGCGTCTTAGTGTTACTTTTGGTATTTGTTAGTTCTATTCTTATATTATTAGGCCCTTTTAACACAACAGTCTGTACAACTAACAAGTTGAAGATGTGGATATAAATAAAACATCCTATTGATACGTGCGAAAGTTCAGTTTAGCAAGAAATACTACTGGAATAAATGTAGACATGAAATTCAGATTTCCAGGGTAATTTGGAGGGCCTGCAATACCTCAAACATTTCTTGAAGTAGCCTTTTGATCCGTGACAAGGTTCAGTAAACATTGTAGATTATATAACTTCACTCAGTTTAGCGAGAATAACTACTGGAACAAGTGTAGACCTGAAGTCCTGAACTCCAGGGTAATTTGGAGGGCCTGTAATATCCCAAACGTTCCTTGAAATAGCTCTTGAGATTCTCAGAGGTTGGTAGATTCTATTTGAATTTGTAATGTTATTGTTTTTAACCCAAAAAATTACTGTTACGGTTGTAGATTTCAAAGAGTGTGCTTCAGGACAGTTTGGACGTCCTAGAACATCCCAGGACATAGCAAAGCAAGTGAAATAGTATTTTCGTTAAAAGAGTAATTCTGTATTATCTAGCATGAACATCATTTATGTTCACAAACAGCATTTCACGCTTCGTATGTACTTATAGTTTAATTTTCCAAACTTCAGGATGTTCAGGATGTTCTAGGTTGTCAATTAGGTCATAAAGGCATATACTTCATATTTTTCTCTGATAAAAGAGTATATTTGGGACAACTTTGCCCAAGACAGTATATACATTTGTTCATTGGTTCTTTTTTGACAGCCTTTTTTGTACTGCGGTCATATCAGACCGCGCCGGCCCCAAAGGGTTAAACAAAGAAATAATTTGAACTACTGAACAACTCTGCCGAAGACGCCATCTTTCTATGTGGTCAGGATCCTGAGATCTGCGATACAAAAGTTTTAGCTCACTAGCGCCGCCTAGTGGCAAAATCCCGAATTTCTTGGCTAAAATAATGATAGTCCTTGAGCTACTGAACAACTTTGCCAAAGACGTCATCTTTCTAAGTGGTCAGACTCCTGGGATATTCGCAAAACCAAGGGTGTTGTACAAAGTACAACGCGCGACTACTCACGTTACAAAAATTCGCGCGACGACCGAAAGGTTAAGTGAAATAAAAATTTAAACTGTGGATATCTTCATAACACTGTACGCTGACATAAAATTCATAACTACAAAAGGATCGCTCAAATATTACGTAACGCAACAGGGGTAGAGAGGGGTTCTTCCGTAGTGTTACGGTCATTACAAAAAAATATATTTTTCATACAAGAGCTGTTATGCTCTTAAATTGGCAAATTTTGCGTCACGTAATATTCGAATCATCCCAAAGAAAACAAACTTCTATGCTGATTATCAACGCGCTCAGGACAATTTGTTACTGGTGGCTTTTCGTACTCATGTTGCGTGCACTAGAGCAGCGAGCTCGATGCTGCGCACGTGGTCATCTACACCTAATACCTTTTGGGTCGTTGGGGGACCACTTAGCGTCCACGCACGGATTTCAAATTTTTACCTGATTTTTGCTTACCAAAACGA
Organism: Aedes aegypti; assembly: GCF_002204515.2. Lineage (NCBI taxonomy): Eukaryota > Metazoa > Arthropoda > Insecta > Diptera > Culicidae > Aedes > Aedes aegypti. Next base: position 324,149,480 of record NC_035109.1, read on the forward strand.
GCACTTTACAACTTATAACATTTCGCATTTTCGAAAAATAAGGGACGGCCTAATATACATCCAAGAGTAGCTCCGGATGTTACAATAAATTATAACTTTGCAGATCGCAAATTTAAAAAAAATTAAGACAATATGACCTTAGATTTTATGTTGCGATACCTTTTAATTCTGCTGAAAGCATTATGTCAAACCGGAACACATGTATATACACGGTTCTTAAAACTGATACTGATCACTTGAAAAATTAGACCACCAACGTGAAATTTGCATTACTCATCAAGGGCAAATGGCATTACCAAATGTCTCGTCTTTCTCAGCCAAGTACTTTTCGTCACAAACTCCGACATATCTCCATCATTCCAAAAAAAAACCGTCAGAAAACAGGCCCTACGGCCCCAGACATGGCCCCAAAGTTTCCGAGAATTTTTAATGTGCTGATGATGCCCAAACTGCTGCTCCCCATCATCATGCTCGTTCGTTTTCGTAGTCGTCGCCGTCGATATGAAAAATGAGCTCATCTATCTGTTGAATCTCTGCTCGCTTGTCACGCTTGTGGCTGCTGCTTCGAGGACGGAAGTCGTTTCGCACCACCCGAAAATAAAAATCAACAACCCAAACCAAGAAAAAAAAAGACGAATCTTTTTTGACTTCAACAGATCTATCTTGTCGGGCCCATCTCTACGGCGCGTTTCCTCGCTTCCTCCTCACAAGGGTGATGATGTATGGCTCACAGTGCCCCGAAGTTCACCGCGGACAATGATCGAACGACGTCTGACTGGTCATTCAAGCGTGGCCCCAACAAAGACTTTCACTAATTCGGAATAAATCACCAACTAATTTAGCCTCCGGGTGGTGCGAAGGACCTCTCGAAACGGCCGAAGATGACGCCTTCGTGTCCCAATCGCAATCCGAACGAGTTCAACACGGAAGCCGGCCGATTAGCATAGATAACTATCGGGACAGCGTGTTTTGTGTTGGGGGTTTCGTTTCTTGTTATCTTTATGCGCTGCTGCGGTCTCCACCTCGGATCACAATCGATAAAGGGACCTTTGGCCTGCACTGCAGAAGCACTGGAGGTGACCCTTTCCAGGCAGCTGGCTGGACCGCAAGCTGGCGAGGAGCCATAAATCACTAAGGGTATGCGATATTAGGGTGGGAAATTCCTTATGAACATGAGCACGGATGACTGCTTCGAAGTTGCATTGAGCAGAATGACACAGCGGAAAACGCACAAAAATACCGCTATTTACTAAATTAAGGGTTGCTGAATCCATTGCCGTTTTCAAAAATATCACAGCACGTCTAGTTTTTGAGATATTAACTGTAGAAAATGCAAAATTTGACTATTTCAGCCAACTTGCATGCAAGTTTGACAGCTTGTATGGCATTGTAGCTTTATTCGCTTAATTTGCTACACAGTTCAAACTTCATATGTAAAACAATTATTGACAACAAAGTTCATAATACTTTTGAGGCTCAAAAGTTGTTTTTTGATGGTTTCGGAAAGTATTGTACCTTGCAATATAAGAGAAACGAAGAAATTTGTATGCAGACTGCAAGCATGTTGGAAAATCGATTTACTCTAAATTTAATCGATCAACTTCAACCAAATTATATCTGAAATGAAAGTTAAAGTTATATATTTCCTGCTAGGTGGATTAGATCACAAAAAAAATGATAATCAATTCTTTAAATTTCATTTGAACATCAATGAAAACAGTGCTTTATACAACTTTGGCTACCTTTAGTTAACCTTGCGGTCGTCGCGCGAATTTTTGTAACGCGAGTAGTCGCGCGTTGTACTTTGTACAACACCCTTGGTTTTGCGAATATCGCAGGAGTCTGACCACTTAGAAAGATGACGTCTTCGGCAAAGTTGCTCGGTAACTTATGGAATATCATTGTTAGAGCTAGTTGCTTCAAAATTTTGCCACCAGGCGGCGCTAGTGAGCATAAAACATTTGTTTCGCAAATATCTCAGGAGCCTGATCACTTAGAAAGGTGGCGTCTTCGGCAGAATAGCTCAGTAGCTCAAATTATTTCTTTGTTTAATCCTTAAAGTTCAAGATTTTGCAAAATAATGAAGAACTATTCTTGAGCTTCTGAACAACTTTGCTGAAGGTGTCTGTCTAAAAAGACAAGATCCTGCAGTATCCGCAAAACAAAAATTTTATGCTCACTAGCATCGCCTGGTGGCAAAAAATCCTATTTCTTGGCTCAAATAATGATAGTCTTGAGCTACTGAACTACCGTAAATTCGGGTGAAATTGATTAGTGGGGTGAAATTGATCACTGTGTCACTCGATATTATTTCTTCCTAATAGAGCACAAATATAAATGTTTACTGCAGTGAATGAACGTTGTTTATCGTAAGTATTGTCAAATTCTGTGTTGTAAAGTTTTTTGTGTCAAAACATGCTTATTTCTATGAAAATAATGTAAAGTTTAAAAATCATGCGCGTCGCAGTATTGACAAACATCAATAAACTTCTAGTTCTAGACAAGGATTTGAATATGGTACAATAAAAATTTTTAATAAATATTTAAGATATATTCCCAAACCGGATCAATTATTTCATATCCAAAACTCGTACCAATTCACTCATTTGGTTGAAATAATTGATTTTTTGTTATATATCAGACAATTCCTTTGGAAATTGCATACATTTAGGCGTTATTTGCGTCATTCTTGGAATTTAACTATTCATTATTTCTATAAATATGGTATTGTTAAGAATTTAGCAAGCATATTCGGATTCAGGGAGCTCAAATTCATTATGTAGAGTTGTTTTGAAAACTAACAATAATCACATTGACAAGTGATCAATTTCACCCCGAAATGAGATCTCCCGATTTTTATTTTAGAGATATTTCTTAGCACTAAAATACATTTCTTAGAAAATTTCGGTGCACGAGTCAATGAGGCTACCCTTCCTACTTGTTTTCCGGCATTCAGTTGTTTGGCATTGTTAGTGGCAAAATTTTGAATCAACTAGCTCGAACAATGATAGTCCTTAATTTACTTAACAACTTTGCCGAAGACGCCATCCTACTAAATGATCAGGATCCTGAAATATCTGCAAAACAAAAGTAAAAGTTCAAATTCCTAATTAAATGAGGTACCATCAGATAGCGCTTCAACTCCACAACAAATTTACTAAAGACCCCAAGTTTCTATATTATCTGGATTTTGAGATATACCGATTTAAAACTGTGGTTTACTCGAACCGTATATAGTGCGTTCATTATTATGCGACTTTCATGTACATTTGTTGATTTTACCGCATTATAAAGGGTTATACTGTGAATAAAAACTGTTGAGTATTGCTGTTTGCATTTGAGATGCAAATCTCGACTAAACGTCCTTCGAATGCGGTAACACAAAACAATCAAAGCAGACCCAGCAACGGTTATATAAATCATCGCTGTCCTAGCAAGAAAAACCTATCTTTGACATCGCATTACTTGTGAAAAATCTTACCGCGTTTGGTGTTCCCGCATTTGATATTTGCATTTCAAACGCACACAGCAATATTGTCCTTAAGAAGACTCTTGAGGAATACATTTTGGTTTGGTGTCGATTGATATCTTTGTTGCAAAATGATAGCATATAAATCACAACTGTTGTACAAAGTACAACAGCGCGACAGCCCGAAGGTTTAAAATGGGGACGTGCTAGAATATTTCTGAGAACGGAATCAGATACAGGAGATTTTTTTTTATTTCCGTACAAAGTGGGCCGAAGGGTCTCAGATTTTTATGAAACTTTTTCCACAGATGAGCCCTGCATCAATATACACTACCCGTCATAAATACGGACTCACTAAAATAAGTATTGCAACACTCAGCTGAATATTGAATCACCCTGAAAAGTTTAGCATCACCTCAAAACACGTTAATTCACATTGCTATATCTCGAGATCCTTACGGCTTGCAAAGAAGCGATCTTCAGCAAAGTTGTTCAGGGGATCAAGGACATACGGAAAGGGAACAGTTTAGTTCGCGATTTTGCCGCTAGGTGGCGCTAGTGAGCATGTAAAATTGAGCATTTCAAACTAGTTCTAGCTTGTGATCCATAAGAGATAGAAAGTTCGGGTTTTCGACAAAGTTGCTCAGGGGTTCAAGGACATCCGGAAAGGAAACAGTTTAGTTCGCGATATTTCCGCTAGGTGGCGCTAGTGAGCATGCAAAATTTAGCATTTCAAACTAGTTCTATCTTGTGATCCATGAGCGATAGAAAGTATGAATAAAAAAAATTGAGAAAAATTCAGGGTCGCTTATTTCCCCGGAAAACTCAGTTGGAATTTTTTCGTTTTCCTCTGACACTACTTAATTTGAAAAATCATAACTAAAGAACGAAGCATCATAGAAACAAAGTTTTTTTTTCTGAAAATGAAAGCAAATTTTCTCAGAAATAAAAAAAATATTAACTGGAAAATTTTTTCCACAAAATTTTCCACCGTTGAGAAAATTCGTAAAGAAAAGCCGGGAAATTTTCTAAGGAATAGAAAAAAATGTTAACTGGAGAAAGTTTTCCACAAAATTTCCCACCGTTGAGAAAATTCGTAAAGAAAAGCCGGGAAAACTATGTTTCCAATTTGCTTTCATTTTCATAAAAAAAACTTTGTTTCTGTGATGCTTCGTTCTTGAGTTATGATTTTTCAAAGTAGCGTCAGGGGAAAACAAAAAATTTCCAACTAAGTTTTCCGGGAAAATAGGCGGCCCTGAATTTTTATCAATTTTTTTTATTCATATATCGATGAGCCCTGCCTGTGGAAAAAGTTTTATGAAAATCTGAGACCTTTCGGCCCAAACCCGTACGGAAATAAAAATATCCCCTACAGCAACCCCAAATCTACCCTGATCCCTGGTCCCTGAGACAAGCAAAAATGTCATTTTTGTTACTCTGTGTAATCGAAGCTGCAAAGAGATCCAATAAATGCGGCTTGGGATAAGCTAACAACCAATATGCGCAAATCGAAGGATCAAAATTGAGTTCAATGACGGCGCCGTCCACGTTCTGACGGTCATCGGAGAAGGGATGTTATATAGACAACCATTGTTACTAGAGACCGAGTATGCATCTCCAAAGTTGCCATGGAAATGATATTGAGTTAATGGGATAAGGTAAGGATTTGGGATTTACTTGGAGATTATCGGATTCACAGTATTAGGTACCTATTCGTTTTATGCATTGCATGCCAAACAAGTGTAGGTAATTCTAGTTATATCGTTCGCTCCCACAGGAGCAAGTGACACAATCAACGAACCAAACAATACTAAGGGTGTCCATCCATCCGGGAAATCCGGGAAAAACCCGGGAATTACAAATGACCGGGAAAAATACGGGAAATACCCGGGAATTTGGAGAACACCTCGGGAAAATATGTATTTCTAACATAAAACTACCGGTTTGTTTGAATTTTAAGTCTGTTATTAGTACTTCACATTATGAATAATCTTTGGTAAGTAGGATGTTTGAAACATTTCTAGAAGGATACTTAAGGACTCATTTTTAAGATTTTGTGCTAACGTAACTATCCTTATAAAACTTTTTCACTTGACGAAACTGGACTTCAAATAGTGTTATCTCTTTCTGACGTGTACTGGAGAAAGTACGAAGCTGTTTTGTTCTCTTCTATGTAATCAGTTGGACATCGTCCTGTAGATGGGCAACATCGAGCCCGAAGCCGGTCGACGAAAAAGGTAAATGTTTAAATCCTGTATATGTTTGTAAGAACAATAAGTGTTGTGTCCAGTCTCGCGTCGCGTCTTGTGAGGATACTTAAGGATTTTTGGCAAGGTGCTTTTCGACATGAGTGTAAGATTTCCATTTTAGTTCTTGGTAAATATTAAATAAGATATTTACTGGAATCGAACCAATAATTGACCAGTATTTGAAAGTTCTTTCTGAGAGATCACTGAAATATTAGTAAATTGCTAAAAATATTTTAGGGGATTCTAGAAAAGATCCTAGGCTGATTTTGCTTGAAATTCTTAGTAGATTTTCAGAGGTTGGCAAAATACTAAGCCAAAAAAAGTTTGCATTTATTGGGAGATCTTCTGAAATCCTGGACAGATTCATTAAGAGTTCCCTTTGGCGGATTTCTAGGGTTGTTGATGATACTGATTCTTGATGAAGCCTTGTCAGGATTACTAATTTGACTAGTCTTTGATCTATTACAAAGTTATTATGAGGCCTCCGACGAAATTTTGTGCAGATTTATGCAGATTGACAGCGAATTTTTTCAATCATCCAAAACAAATTTCGTAACTAGATCTTTGATGGATAAAACAATAACGAGGGCCTCTAGGTATTCTTGGTCAGATTTTCGTTATGTTTTTGACAAGATTCTTGATATCTTGACCAAATCTTTTGAAGATTACTTGGATATTGCAATCTTGGATTCATGTCAAAAGTTTCAGCCAGTTTCATAGGAGAACAATAACATGTATTTGAAAATACCGTCTCTGTAATTTTTTTTTCTTGGATTCAACATGAGTTTCATCAGATCAACTATTTCTCCATGAACAAGCCATGTCTAACGCATTATTGCTAAGGCATTCTTAGAAGGAAATGGGTTGGCTATTTGTTTATATAATTCCAAAATTTCTCTGAACTTCCTATGAATTGGGTACTAAATTGTTTAATGAATTCTTGTTCTTATTTAATAATACGAAAGAGCATGTTCTTGCGACTATTTTAGCAATATTTCAAGCTCAAATAACGGATATAACATATTTAAACTTTAATTTTAAAAATAATTCCAAATATGAACCTTGACACTTATGATCATGTTTGACGATCACTTTGTCGAAAAAAAAACGCCACAGGGCTTTTAGTTTTAACCTGAGAGTTTTAACACTAGGGTTGTTCCTATCTGACATTTCGGAAGGGACACGGTAAACAAAATATACCCAAAATTTGAGTTTAAACCAAGGGGTCTGACAAAATCTCAAAAACCGTGAAAAATGTTTTTTGGACATACACGAACGAAAACCATTTAAATATTTAGTTAACATGTGTTTCTGTTCTAAATCTTAGCGTTTTGTATTAAAATTGGGACAGGGCTTTAAGACCCTATTCGAGGGGCCACGATCTTTTAGATATTTCAACAAATATGTTATATCTTTTTATCTAAAACTCTTTAAAAATTTTAACCAAGAATACAGAGCTATTACAAAAACTTCAAAATTCGATCCGCGACTGGAAGCAGAAGCACCAATCCGCGCCAAAAAAAATATTCAAATTGTCATCGAAATCTTCATGTCACAATAACTAATCGATTTTTCGTAAAAAATATTTTAACATTGTTGTGTAAACTTGATTGTTTTAACAAATTTATGTGTTCTTTGGTGCATTTTTCTTAGTACCGTAATCCAGGGGCAAATTAATCACTATAACTTTCTGTTATATTGTCGGATAACGAAAACATATAGTTGTTTTTGATTAATTCAGTAGACTGAACTGCCAATTTTTCAACCCAAAACATCCAATATACAGTCGACCAACCAGTTAGTTTTATTATCCTTAGGAACTGAGATATTGTCAACTTAATTTCGGCAAAACCAGTACGTCGTTGATCTCCATCAGTGCATGTAACTATTTTTTTTAGGAAATAATAATGTATCATAAACCTAGCTTAAAAATAAAAAAATTAAAATGGTCCACTGGGGCAAAATTTATTTTCATATAATAAAGTAAAAATAAGAATAATAAATGTGGGTCCTCTTATACAGAAAATGACGTAAACAAATCTTACAGCTTTTGCATTTGACCATTTTATTGTGAAGTTTAACTTTGGAAACTACAATAATATACCTAAATGTAGTTTATTTACCTTGTAATAGGCACGTTTTCCGAAAATAAACGGTTCGTAAAACTACGCTAGGTATGCAGTATGATTTTAAAATCGAGTTCAATAGTTCAACAAAATTCATATACCGTAAGGTGGGGTTACATTGGTCCATGAGGGTAACTTTGGGCCAATATTTTTACAGCAAGCTAATGCCAGAACAATAAAAACAATGGGTCAAGCTTAAAGAATACGTGATAAATAGCCAATAGATGGTCATACATTAGTTTTTTAACGTTCCTGCTAGCCATAAGATGCATCGAAAGAGGCGGTCAATGTCACCCCCTAGGCCCAATGTCACCCCGCATGGCGGTACTCCAATTTTGCATATAAACTTAGCACCAGCGGATTGTTTAGTACTGACTTTTCCAACAGTATTGCTTACCCCTTAAAAAAACTGTTAATATTTTTGTGCAAAACTATCCTTATAAAACTAAAACTGTTTGATATCTTGGCACATATGAAGCATCCTTAAAAGATATTGCTTTTTGATACCGACCAAATTCGCCAAATGACCCGGATTATGGTAACATTTCATTAGTCCGACAGTAATTGACCAATATACAGTACATTGCATTATACATTTAAAGCTCTTTCGACGTTTTATAAAAGATGCGTGAATATTTTGACTTGCAGATCCTTTCCTTATCCCACTAACCCAATATCCTTTCCACAAAAACTGTGGATATGCAGAGGTATACTCGGTGTCTAGTAACAATGGTTGTCTAACATTCTTTCCCTTCCCCGATAACCGTAAGGACGTGGCCGCCACCGTTATCAACTTATTATAAGCTTTCGGATTGTGCATTTTTAGAATGGTAGCAAATTGTATAACTGACATTTATTCCGATATTATATCTAGATACACAATGAATCCTAACCATCTCAGCAAGTGCCTTCAGATTTTATATTCTTTAATGCTTTTGGTTAAATGTCGAATTACAGATGAAACGTTATTGCTTTTTATATTTCCTACACCACATTTTTTACTTTCAAGAATCCGTCATCGTAATTATTGCCATCATCGATACTTCACAAACAGTTTTTCAGTTTAAAACTGAAACTTATACGATGAAATTGTGTTCACTGTGTTTTAGTTGAAGAATTGAATATAGTGAATGCATTTTCTTTCAAGTAAACTTTCTTTATTTTGAACGCAAAAAACGCTATTATCGACAAAACTGGGCCCTAGTGACTAAGCTATAAATTGCACTTTACAGCACTCAATGAGATGACGAGAGTTTACATTTTTAAATACAAATTTACTGATGATGAACTGCACAACTTGTGTCAAAACAATTTATTGGCGATTTTTGTGGCATGAATCCGCGATTTTCGCGTCAGAATTGCAGTCATTCGTGATGATTGCGCCTGGCCTGACGAAATTCGCGACTGTTGTAACAGCCCTGATATCGAGTCGCAGGATCTTTTTGTAATCTGTTTTTTAAATTCTTGGACATCCGGGAAAAATCCGGGAATTTGAAAACTGATTTTGAATGGACACCCTGAATACTCATTAGGGCACCGTCTTCAGCCATTTAGCTGCACAGACTGTAACTTAACACTAGACAACGGACAAGCATGCTCCAATGGTAGAACTAATAAACATTCCTGACGAAAAAAAAACAATGGGTGAAGCGGGAAACGAACTCACACTCCATTACATGAAACGCTTACTAACTGACTACACTAATCACTCGGCCACGAAGCCTCGTTGAGCTCGTTAAGTTGCTGCGGGTTATACTCCGACAGCTCGGGTTTCTCTGTGATGTTCAGCGTTTTTGCTCTTGGTAAATTAGAGAGCTCTCTCCGTGCCGACTCCGACAACTGCCTAACTCGCGATACGACTGGTGACTTGTAAGGGATTCCAGTACGGTTGGACGGATGACAGTGTTTCTCCTGGATGGACTCCATCCAGTTTTCACGTTGGACATGCCAGAACGCATCTCCTGGGTGTTCTCTGACTGCTGCCTATTTCGAAAGCTTTCCAAAACTAGGCATTCACTCTCACCTATTGCCAACTTACCAGCCAAGCTGGCGGATAACTGCTCAATCCTCTGCAGCACTTTGATAGCTTGGATAATTACCACATGAAAAAATTGATAGCTTGGATAATTACCACATGATCACTCATTTTGCATTGATTTTGATCTAGAGTGCGATGTCGTATCACTGCTGTTGGTTGTCAAATCAAAGTGATATTGATAGCTCGCAAGTGATATTGATAGTTTTAGGACATCAACTATCAGCTGATATGACTGATATTAAGCAACTCTGAGGCTCGCAGCAGGGATGGTCTCATCTTGGATAAATCATTCTTCTGCTTCACCAGGGTGACTTGGTCACCTAGATTGATAAGCTTCTATCTTTCACTTATGCTCCACAGATCTCAACGGCCAATGACACATGTAAGTCGACATGGAATCCTCAACTAGTTGTCTCGTTGACTTACAGGAATTTGTCGAATGGGAGACTGGTTGTCTCGTTGACCAGGGACAACGAATACTTCTACTGTGTGCCTCGTTGACCAGTAAAAGAATGCGATGCTACTGAACCTCTTTACCTTTAGGGTCGTTGGGGGACCACTTAGCGTCCACGTACGGACTTCAAGTTATTACCTGATTTTTTTCCTACCAAAACGAGCACTTTACAATTACGAACTTATAACAATTCACATTTTCGAAAAATAAGGGACGACCTACTCTGTAGCGGTATTCCGATGAAATTAATTAGCATTCCTGAAGAACAGAATAACGAATAGTGATATGATTCAGTCACTGTTGAAAACGAACAACTCAATAAGTTGATAATCTTGCATACAAAAATTAATCCACATAGCTTGTAAGTAAATCCTGCATAAAAGTTTACTCATTTAAGGTGCACACGAAACAGGTGTTTGGATCCGTTGGTTTGAGTTTTACCTCCCAACTGGATCACTTGTCGTTGTAAGAATGAGAAATTACATTATTGATAACTGATTTCAACGGGCTAGCTAGATGCGAAAAGTTTGGAAGGGAAAGACTCACGTTTCGGTCGTTTTGTTGTAAGGTCTAGTAGTGTTGTACTCCAAGTGTGGACTGCTTGGGAATCTCAGTCCCTCGTTGTTGTTTGTGAAACGTGTAGATTGATGTCTTCGAGATAGTTTGGCATGTGATGAGAACTAGTCGCCCTAGCTAGACCATGATTTCTACCAAAATAAAGTACATAGATATAGGGATAGAACTAATGGTATTGGTACTAAGGCTGTGTTAGATGGGGATGTATTTGAAGTTGATGACGAATTTTTTTATCTTGCAATACTTGCGAAATTTCACAACGATGTTTCCTGTGAAAAAAGATGTTGAGGTTGCGAATATAGTTTTCCTCAGATTACTTAAGCTGCTTTGGTCTTGCGACTTTCATGGAAACAAAATTCGGATCTCTACGGGCACGAATCATGGACGTTGAAAGAGGTATATCGGAAAACCTTGGTGTTTTCGAGTGTAAATTATTTTAGATTTAGTACTCTACCAATTAATTCCACTTGAGTTTAATTCCTTCGATGTCATTTTTCATTTATTTATAGGTAATTTATTTATTCATAATGGTAATATTAACAAGCGTGCAAAATACGGCAGACTTCAGTAGGCTGGTCAGTTAAGTCAAATTCTTGTTGTTACTTAAAATGTAAGGTGCAACTCAACCATATTGCAACAGGATTGGAACAAACAAACTCCTATCTGTCAAACACGTAGTTTAGTGCAACTTTCGCGCAACTGGGATGAATCTTCTTGAGTTGTGGATATGGAAACGAAACTTGAATGCAATGAGCTCAAGTTGCGTATTTTTAAATTTCATACGTACAGAAACTCCAACGAGTAGATACTGATCGGAACAAACGGGGAACACCTTCACAACAAAGGACTTGTCAAGCTTGGGACGTGGAACTGCAGATCTTTTAACTTAATTGGGAGTACAAGAATTATTTCCGAAGTACTGAAACATCCGCGAGGTCGACAACGTTGCGCTGCAAGAGGTGTACCGTTTTGATTCATATTACGGACAGCTTCAAATTCCGGACACTCTCGTTTGTATGGGAAACATTTCACACGAAATGTTTCAATTTTCACCGTCCAAAAGTTCTCATTTTCGAGGCTCGTTTTATTAGGTTTTTTCCATAAATATCATTGCAAATTTATAATACCCAACTACCTTAGACGTCTCTTAAGTGGTTGAACGATTTCAATTGATGATTTGACTGTTCCATTAATGATTATCATGAGCTGTCCGTAATTCGAATCAAAGCGTCCGGAATATGAGGCAAAAGTGAGGGAGCGTCCGGAATAAGAATCATGAAAAGGCCACACGTTTTGATTTATTTAAAATTATTCAAGTTGCGGACGCGTATTCTTTACCCACCATTCGAAAGTTAAGGGCTTCCGACGCTCGATAACGCTGAAAAATCATACAGAATGATTTATTTTGTATGGTCCAAGCTGGGTTATACTTCACTGAGGCCTTAAGTGTCCGTAATACGAATCAAAACGGTACTTGACAGGATCAATGGAGCGAAGGTTTAGAAGTAATCATGAAATCTACCATAGCTACAAAACACGTGAGCTGTTGACAGCTTCTGAGCGATATGCATTGTCGCGTTATCGGGTGGTGGCCGATCAACAAAAAAAAAGCAAATGTTGGATCAAAGGCCGGTTCTTGAACACAAGCATTATCGACGTGCGAAGCCTTCACTCCGGAAGGTCTGATAATAATGATGATGATGATGATGACAAGGACGCATATTACGCGCAGCTCAAACGAGAGCATAACCTCTGCCCAAGCCAGCACATGAATATCGTAGAAGATTTTAAAGCTCAGGTAATTTGATCGAAAATTGGAAGAATCTTTACGACGAAACACCTGATGATCGAGGACACATATACAAAGCATCACGACAACGGAGGAAATGACTACGTCAGCATGTCCCTGCTTTCAGGGAAGTTGAGGATGCCATCCACCAGCTCAAGAACAAGAAGGCGACTGGTGAAGAATGTATTGGAATTGAACTGTGTCTGCAACGGTTGAATTTTCAGAATCTGGGAGACGGAACGCGCGATCACTATCCCACATGCAGCCTACAAGATGAAATCCCAGATTATCCATCGTCGTCTATCATCAAGAGTAAATGAGGATGTGGCGGGTTATCAAGCTGCTTTCTTCAACAGCCGTCCAACGGCGGACCAAATGTTCACTAAACGGCAAATGCTCCAGAAATATCATGAATACCAGGTCCCAACGCAATGTCCCATCCTGTTCATCGATTTTGAAGCGGCGCGGCGTATGATAGCTTTGATCGCAAAGAGCTATGGTGAACAATGGACGAGTACAACAGCACTACAGTTTGCTCAAATCCTTTCAAAGACTTCGAAAGGATGATGGGCTTTCGTACCTGCAATTCAACATTGCGATAGAGGATGTCATGCAGAGCATCGAGTTTGACAACCAAAGTACGATGTTCATAAGATCTAACCAGTTTGTTTGCTTCGCGGGTGATATAGATTACACAGAGTAGCAATTTGGGCGTGTCTCATGGATTAAATTATTTGTCTATAGTAGATTTTGGGTCGCTGAATCTGAGCCGTTCTCAAAAATGTCCCTGTACGTCACAACTTTTAGCTACATGTCACCAAAGTTGTATAAAACACTGGTTTAATTGATGGTTACATGAAATTTGAAGTATAATTTATCAAACTTTTTGTGATCTAATCCAGCAATCATGCAAAATAGAACCTAAACTTTAATTTCTGATATAATTTGGTAGAAATTGCACGATAAAATTTAGATTGAATAGATTTTTTAAACATGCTTGTAATCTCTAAAAAAAATTATTCGTTTCTCTTATATGACAAAATACAATACTTTTCTAAATCACCCAAAAAATAGCTTTTGAGCATCGAAAGCATTATGAGCTTTGCTAATGAGTATTGTTATATACATGAAGTTTGAATTCAGTGGCAAATTAAGCAAATAAATTACCATACAAGCTGCGAAACTTGCATGCAAGTTGGCTGATGTAGTCAAATTTTGTTTTTTCAACAGCCAATCACGGTGTGTTTGGTAGAACAAGTTTATTACAAAAAAATAGGTAAGTCTGAAACTTCTCCACAATAAAGTCTAGGTTTCTCGCGTTCATTTGCTGCTAAAACCAAAATAATCTGTCGGGGGGTCCAGAGTATTTTTTTTTTGTTTGATTTCGAGAGACTTGCACATGTGTTTGAATTTGCCTAACTATGTGTTTAGGTACATTAGGGCGGTTCAAAATTAACAAATGTTTGAGAATTCAATCTCACATATGTTTCTTACTATCCTTACTAGAAAAATAGTGTTCTGTGAAATTCGCAGCTTTCTAGGTGGTGATTTAAGGTGGCCCAAAGACAATGTAGGTTTATATTGAAATTACTATGAAAAAAATTTGAGGTATGTTCCAAACACGCTTGTATTGTAATGTAAGTACAAACTTATTATCCCATTGTAAAAGCTCATTCTTCAAACCATAATAAAGAAATTTGCTGAAGAGAGAAATTCAATTCGACAGATAGCAGAAGAGATATTCATGAGTTTGTTTGCTATTATTTAGCTTAACTTTTCTACCGGCAGCTTCATTTTTTCAGCACAAAAATATATTTGAATCGCGATAACTTTTTTGTTTCTCTATATTTGCCCACCATTTTTTCACAACTTCTCAATAAACTCTTCTACTTTTGGAATCTATGTCGGTATTGACCATTGGTCAACTGGTTTTAAAAATATTTCGGTGTTCCTTGGGGGACCGACACTTCCCATACAAAATTTCAATATGATGTTTTAAGAAGTTTTCAAGATCTCGTTACGGCTAGAGTGGTACCAAAAACATACAAGCTCGTTGCTCAAAAACAGTTACACCGATTTGTTTAATTTCTTCACAATAGACTTTCATCAAAGTTTAGTTTTGAAAAGCGAATAACCGAATATGAGAAAAAAATCTGTAGCCAGAGATAATTACGAGAGTTATGGCTGTGCGTCGGTCCCCCAAGGAATTTTGGAATATCTCCGAATATAGATGACCAATGCTTGAAACCGATACAGATTCTGAAAATAAGAGAGTTTTTTGAGAAGTGGTGGATTTTTTTTTTCTAAAATATTGAGAAACAAAAAAGGTATAGCGATTTGAATATTTTGAAAAAATGAAGCTGTCGGTAGAGGGGTTAATATGGGGTTATAGTACTGCAAAGAAGTACAAAAATCCCAAACCCATTTTAGCCTTATGATGTTAGTTTCTGATCTTTTCATAAGCACTGTGCCATTAAGAAAATAACATAAAAAATATAAGATTTGAAACTTCTTAAATACCATCCAAATTATCGTATTTTTCAGCACCATGGGGCAAGTATATTACATGCCTTATAACAAGGTTTATCACATGCGAAGCCCTCTACTAGTTAATTCGAATAACTGAAATTGTGTTGTTTGAAAGGCGGATAAGTCACTTTTGTATCTAGGGGTCATGCACAAATTACGTCACGCTCCAAGGGGGAGGGGAGTTGGTTAAGCCATGCGTGACAAGCCTTACAAAATTATCGGAGGACTCATACAGAAAGTGTGACAAAGGGGGGAGGGGGTCGAAAAAAAATGAAATTTAGCGTGACATAATTTATGTACCATCCCCTACGAGTAAAAAGAGAAATCTCGCATAGCTTATGATCTCGTCCTAAAAGCCAAAGCTTGTTGTTACTGAGCAAACGAATGGATTTACATTTTATTTCACAATGCTACGACGGAGAGAAGATCCACCTCTGTCTCCCAGCGGTGACAGTTTTTATGTTGGTCCATTTATCTGCTTAATAACAACGATCAACACACTCGGTTATCAATGGTTATAAGGGTGAATATACATAGAAGCCAAACCTCGAATTTTCAAAAGCACAAACCTAGAGAAGCAGACAATCGGTAACTCACTGGTCACTCGCTGGTGGCGACTAATCAATAAAATGTTCAACGCAAAAGGTTGTCAGGTTCTCAAGATACAAACAAGCTCTTGAAAATTCGAGGTACGATATCGATGCATCTTCACCTATTAAAAATATTTCCTAATAACTTCTTACATCATTATGACCAAGTTAAGTACGATTTTCAAGGTTTTTCGTGAACAATAACTAAAATGACGTTTGAGACAGTTTTGCAATTATGCGTATATCATGTATGCTTATTACAGCTCTTTTGAGTAAGAAGAACTTTACCTTCCAAGCCAAGGTGTTCAAATGGTTTGATCTTGCAGTTTATCCCGTATCTATGTTCAACGCAATGCGTGTCGGTACAAAAACACATAAAGCCTGTCCACGATAAATTTCGGACACTTTTTTTTCAGTGTAGGTTTTGAATTATTTCACGGATTGCTAAAACGTTTCACTTATATGACAGCTGAAACTCTCCACTTTATTTCGTGGTACAACATGTTTACATTATCGTAACATTCACTGAAATGGCGTCCAATCAAGTGGAAGTGCGCAAACGCATTTTGTTTGATCGGCAGCAAAATCCGAATTTATCGGTACGCGATCTTGCCAAAAAACTAAAGCTACCGAAAAGTACGGTATTTAGTGTTTGCAAATCATTTGACCAGCGCTTGACTGTGGATCGGAAGGTTGGAAGTGGAACAAATCGAAAAGTATGCTCCCGACAAATGGATAAGAAGGTGGTAGCCATTATTGAGAAAAATCCCAATCTTTCTGTGCGAAATGTGGCTCGCAAAGTTGGAAAGTTCGAGAATTTTACAGAAAGAAGGATTAACATCCTTGTCACCTGTTTATTTTGTAGATATAACTCTTTATTCTGAAATAAACAATATTTTTTGTTGAATTATGAGTAACTTTTTTTTGCTGCCATTATTTGGGTGTCCGAAATTTAACGTGGACAGGCTTTATCCATGAATACTTCACACAAAATAAAAAAAAAATGTTCTGGACCCCCCGACCGATTATTTTGATCGCAAATGAAAGAGCAAAGTCTAATTGGTTTTAGTTCGAAATTTCAGACTTACCTATTTTTTTTGTAATAAAGTTACTCCACAAAGACACCGTGCCAATATCTCAAAACCTAGACGTGCTATGATATTTTTGAAAACGATAATAGATTCAGAAACCCTTAATTAGGTAAATAGCGATATTTTGATGCTTGAGGCAAAAACGTGTTCCGCAGTCTTAGGTATCATTGAACATGGGGCAGATATGGAGAGTAAATGTAGAGCATTGAGTATTTAACTAGAAATGATTTTCTTTTGTTACAAGACAGATTGTATGCAATTTAAAAACACTTTTACATTTCCGAGGATACCTAAAAATTCAGGGTCCTCCTCTCCTGGAAAATGATTTCATGGGAAAATTAAAAACCACAGAAAAATAGAAATTGATTTTTTGTTTTCAGGAATTCATTTTAATGTATCACAAAATGTTGTTTTATTTATTTTTTTTTTCAAGGAAACGAAATCGAAAAAATACATTTTTCCTTAATGGATTTCTTCCAATATCGAAGAATTTCTTTTTCATTGTACTTCACGGAATCATCAAAAATATCGCTTACCCCTAAAAATTGCCGCTCCGTGGCCATTGGCCAAGGAGCTCGCTCGAAAAAAAAAAAGAACTGATTAATGGCCATAATTTGTATCTGTTGGACAACGGGCGGCACCTCCCCGGCAATCTGCCGGGTCAGCTAGCACGGGACAGTCCAGTAGGTTTATGATCCGTGAAGTTTTGGACATGCACAATGATAAAACGACTGTTTGCTTAAGGTTGAAGGCGGCAGGCCCGAGTCAGAACGCCAGCAGATGAATCATTCCGAAGGCAAAGCTTTTCCCACACGGCGATCATTTCTACGGCGGGAACCTTGGATTCAGATTTCCGCGAATGTACGAATGTACGGTTGAATTTATTGTATGAATCATTACTGTTCGTTAATCCGCACACTTTGGAGGGCGCGTATCGAGCGCGGTAATCGTAATCCACCCACATGACCCGCGCAAGGGCAATCCGGCGCCACGGCGAGTGATCCAGTGTAGTCTCGGCGAACGGTTATTAGATTTCATTACCCGCCCCAGCACGTGTTGGCTTCTACTTAAATATAATCTGTGCCAAGTAGCTCGTTGGGGTGCATGCAGCTGGTTTGAATTGAGGGGACTTGCAGTAGAAGCTTGATCCGCTAATTCTGTCAGTTTGATCAGCAAAGCTGTCAATTTAGTAGGAGTCTATATTGCGTGCCCTATAAACCCCCCACAATCAAAACTCAACAATCTGCTTACAATGCACGTCAATTCAGTACCGCGCGTCGGTGAAAAGATTCTTTGTTTCGTATTACGCTTAAAAGTGGTGGTGAAACCGAGGGCAGATAATCGATTGTGTTTGGTAGTTTCGATTCGATTTATTACACTGAGACACCTCTGTTTCCGCTTCTGAAAAGTAGAGGCAAATTATTTCTCGAAGCGATCATTGTTGTCGAAGTGAAATTTAAGATCAAGTTACACTTCTTCTCGGGAGAATCAAACTCACGACTCCCAATTCGCTAGGCAGGCACGTTACCGACTTTGATAGACAAACGAGTAACAGCCAAAAGCCTTACCAGCGAGTTAAGTTTTTCTTTTCCTGCTGAAATACGGTTAACTATTACATAGTTGAGTGAAAAGGTTACAAATACCCATTGTGTAGAGAAATGAATTCTCAACCATTGGATTTCATTAAGTTTCATAGTTACATTACTTCACTTAAGCGGTTAAAATAAATATTTTGTTTCGAATGTTTTGAAACCATGACATTTTTTTCGAAAACCATAATCATGACGACAACAACACACCCCAGCGTAGAATAGAGGTTTTGAGGGCAAATTGACGATATCTGTAACATATTTCTAAAAATATAATCGGGTTATCAGATAGGTATTATAAAATAATGCACTATGACCATATTTCAAATCATACTAAAGTCATCCTTTTTCTCTTCATTCTCTTCACAGCTCAATACCGATCGCCTCGAATCACGGAACATCCCAGCGACGTCACCGTCCCCAAAGGAGACCCCGTAACGTTAAACTGCCAAGCCGAAGGCAAGCCCCAACCGGTCGTCCAGTGGTTCAAAGACGGTGACCCGGTCAAGCTTGACTCGAACCACGTACTTCTGCCGGCGGGGTCGCTGTTCTTCCTACGAACTCTCCACAGCAAGAAGGAGCAAGACGACGGCGTCTATTGGTGCGTGGCTAGCAACAAAGCCGGAACGGTTCACAGCCGAAATGCCACCCTACAGGTGGCCGTGCTTCGTGACGATTTCCGAGTGGAGCCGAAGAATACTCGAGTAGCGGCTGGGGAAACGGCTCTGCTGGAATGTGGCGCCCCACGAGGCAACCCGGAGCCTAGTATAAGTTGGAAGAAGGATGACATCCTGCTGGATCTGGATGACTACCGGGTTAGTAAGGATCTTGCTCGCATCCGGATCGTTGATAGTGGGAACCTGCTGATCAGCGACGTTCGGCCAGGGGACGCCGGCCGGTATCAGTGCGTGGCGCAGAATATGGTTGGCTCGCGAGAAAGCACCTATGCCAAGCTCGCCGTACAAGGTAAGATGTCCTTAACAATTGGACTGTTTTCTGTTTATTTTGTTAGTGCTCATATTTTTTCTTCAAATATCTTTAAAAGCGGTTCCACGCGAAATCGTCCATAAAATGCTGAAATCTGATATGTACCATTCCGATTTGGATGGAACTGCCCAGATGTATTAAGTATATGAGACGAAAATTATCTCATATAATTGGATCGTTTAGAATCGAGAGTAACTTCTGATAAGTGCGTATGTATTTTTGGCACCACCATTTAAAAAAAATTGTACCTCGGAAATCGTTTGTTATAGAGAAAAAGTGTTTGAGGAGGGATGGTAGACAATCAAATAGGCTTTGTACAAAAAATATTTGTATATTTGTAAAAAAATACTTTTATTTTCATGAAAATATCGAAATTAAACCTTAAAACACAAATTGCAAAAAATAGGTATCTTCGATTTTTTTCAAATTTTTTCTGCAAAATTTCAATGTAAAACCAAATGTTTTAAGCACAGTTTCAACATGGTGCAATCTAAAATAAAAAAGTTTTTCAAAGAGCAACTTTTGGTGCATTTCTGAAAATTCAATTTCTGGCCGTAGAAAAGACGTTTTGATGCTGTAATATGATTCTTCATCCAAAAACAATTCAAAATGCTAATAACAATGATCTTCCTAAAACTAGCCGTTTTCTAAATATTTAGGATTCAATTATATTAATATCATAAAACTTAAGAAAATACACCCGTTTCATAAGTTACTCCAGATGCTCCACCAACAATGTTACGTTTATCTCTTTCCACATTAATATCCCATGTTTTAAGGGCAGTTTCAACATGGTGCAATTAAAAATATTTTTTTTTTCTAAGGGTAACTTTTGGTGTATTTCTGAAAATTCAATTTCTGGTTATAGAAAAGGCGTTTTGAAGCTGCAATATAATTTTTATCCAAAAACAATTCAAAATTCTAATATCAATGATCTTCCTATAAGTTACCGCTTCAAGATATTTGGGATTGAATTATATTAATATCATAAAACTTAAGAAAATACGCCCGTTTCTTACATTATTCCAGATGCTCCATCAACAATGTTACGTTAATCTCATCCCACATTAATACTTTTTCTTTGACATTTAGACGGTTGGATGTTCGAAAGATACAGGATGATTGTTGGAATATTGTTGAGAATTAATATAAGTATTACCACAGACAAACAGACGTAACACTGGATAAATTTCCATCGCCCACGAATTTAACGATCAGTTCAAAATACAACAGTTGTCAAGTTCACAACCAGAGGCGCGCGCGTCGCTTTCCTTCGTGTTTGACATTTCTCACTACCGCCCCCTGTTGGACATGTGGCACAAAAAGTTATTTCGTTCAATAAGCTCACTAGATCTATCACTATCTATCTATCACTAGAGCATCTGGAATAATGCAAGAAACGGGCGTATTTTCTTAAGTTTTATGATATTGATATAATTCAATCCCAAATATCTTGAAGCGGTTACTTATAGGAAGATCATTGATATTAGAATTTTGAATTGTTTTTGGATAAAGAATCATATTGTAGCATCAAAACGCCTTTTCTATAACCAGAAATTGAATTTTCAGAAATACACCAAAAGTTGCCCTTAGAAAAAAAAAATATTTTAAATAGCACCATGTTGAAACTGCCCTTAAAACATGGGATATTAATGTGGAAAGAGATAAACGTAACATTGTTGGTGGAGCATCTGGAGTAACTTATGAAACGGGTGTATTTTCTTAAGTTTTATGATATTAATATAATTGAATCCCAAATATCTAGAAAACGGCTAGTTTTAGGAAGATCATTGTTATTAGCATTTTGAATTGTTTTTGGGTGAAGAATCATATTACAGCATCAAAACGTCTTTTCTACGGCCAGAAATTGAATTTTCAGAAATGCACCAAAAGTTGCTCTTAGAAAAACTTATTTATTTTAGATTGCACCATGTTGAAACTGTGCTTAAAACATCTGGTTTTACATTGAAATTTTACAGAAAAAATTGAAAAAAATCGAAGATACCTAGTTTTTGCAATTTGTGTTTTAAGGTTTATTTATTTATTATTTTAAGGTTTCGATTTTTTCATGAAAATTAAAGTATTATTTTTTCAGTGTATATTGTTTTTACAAAGCCTCTTTGATTGTCTACCATCCCTCCTCAGACACTTTTTCTCTATAACAAACGGTTTCCGGGGTACATTTTATTTTAAATGGTGATGCTAAAAATACATACGCCCTTATCAGAAGTTACTCTTGATTTTAAATGGTCTCTCCACCAGTGGAAAAAAACTTATTCTATTATATCGAAACTATGTGCAAAATTCCATTTGAATCCAAGGTAGTCGAGTTTCATCGTTTACCGATTTGGCGTGAACCGCTCTTAAAAAATCGATTGTTGGTGTAATTTTCTTTAAAATGCAATCAATTCTCCCTTACTTTTTCACTTAACCTGTATTTCGATTTCGAGTTAGAGATCCATAGTAAAAGTAAGTTCTCATTGCTACCTTGCTGGTCCCATGAACAACATTTTTGTGTTCCATAACTTGATGGTTTCCTAACTTGGTGGACCTTTTCAGTTATCGAGTTATGGAGAGTTGACTTTAATACGTTGTCTGTGCTTTGAGGTCATACTGACCCCAAATTTTGATTGCTTCGAAAAATATTGACGGATTCTTAATTTTCCAACTGTTTAGGGAGAATGTAATAAACGTTGCAAACTAGGTACCGTCGCCGGGAGTAAGAATGGGTTAAAAAACTCTTTGATAAATCTGAGATAATTCAGTATTGCAATATACAATATGAATGGTGTAGCAGTTTGGGACGTATGTAAGAAAAGGGGTTTTTTATGTGTATTCCGGTCGAAACTTCTTTTTTTTCTAAAGATCCCTAATGTTTTTAGAAACAATTTCTGACTACGCCACTGCATCATACAAATAAAACAAGGAAAAAATAAGTTCTTTTATCGCACATTTTATATTGTCTTTTAGTGATTCGATTATCCGGAGTGAAAATATAATCTATACTCCGGATGATCGAGTCCGACCTGTATTTCGGGGTTCTATCCGGCCTCACGGCTGTTAGGCCGAATGCCGTTAGGCCAAAAGGGTCGTGAGGCCGAAAGGGTCTTCATACATATTTTGATCAAACTCGTTAAAATACAAACATAATTTGTGCTTTCAGCTTGTGCTTCAAATTTGATTGCATTTCTAATAAAAAAAAGTTACGTAATATGTGAACAACCCCTTCTGAAACAATAAAAACGCCAAATAACATTTTCAGATTACATATTTCATCGATTAAGGTGATAAAACTAGTTTTGGCCAAACTTCGTTTTTTTTCGACCATTGTGCAATGGTTCGAGATTTGCTGGCATACACATTGCTTTTCAAATTGGTGCACAAAATGAGGTCA
This sequence comes from Aedes aegypti, assembly GCF_002204515.2. Lineage (NCBI taxonomy): Eukaryota > Metazoa > Arthropoda > Insecta > Diptera > Culicidae > Aedes > Aedes aegypti. The sequence goes on from NC_035109.1 coordinate 324,172,361, forward strand.
ACGAGAGTTAAAACAGGATCCCCAAACTCAAATCAAATGCCCTACTACTACTACTACTGTAATGAAAAGCTTGATTTGCAATAAGACACGTCACACCGTCTTATTGATACCAGTAACCACCAAGTCCTCCTTTTCGCATTTGAGGACGGACATAATGAGCCAACATCTAAAGGTGTCGATTTGCATCGACTGTTTCGTACCATTAGGAAAAAATATGGCCCAATAAATGTTTAGGCACAAACACCCGCTAAAACAATAACTATATGGTCCTCGAATGACGTTTCATGAATCTCGAACAGAATTTTGGTTTTTCAAATGTGGCATTTTAGCTTATTAATGTCGCCAGATGGTGTTAGAATTCTCTAGAAGTGAAAACTAAGCATAACTTTGCACGGGTTGAAATTAAGCACCCGGATATCATGATTCCAGTGTGTTTTCATCTTATGAAAATACACCATGATTTGGATTCACGATATCATGAGTCAGATTGTCGTAACGCGACACAAGTTGCAGCTGAGTGCTCGAAATCATGCATCGTATGCTCGAGAACATGATTCGCGCAACCGTTTCGGATCTATTTATAATTCTGTCGATAAAATGAAAACAAAAAATATTAAATTCGCTAGAGCAAGATTCGAACCAAGAACCTTCAGATTAAGACCCACGTACTTTGCCGCAGTTCCAATCTGTCGTGATGAATGATGGGTGATCGATGCGAATGAATTGAAGCAAAGTGCACCGCTTTGTGTTGTCGCTCTGGATGTTACGTTTATGAAGAATCATGATTATGACTCCAGAAACCATGATTTGTCGTCCTGATATCACGACCTAACCAATTTATGAATTGCATGACTTGTAAATAATGGTGTGAGAATCAGATTTTTATCCGTGTGCACTTAAATGCGTTCCCATCAGCTTGGCATAGATGTATAGTAATTGACCACTTTATCGTAAACTTGAGGCGTCCCGGGGACCCGAAAATAATAATTTGTAGGATCAATCAAAAGCTGGACTCATAGTTATCCAACCGTTTCTCAGAAGGTTTACAATGATGCAATTGTCTTAAAATCCCGTGATATAGGAGCCACATTATATCCGATTCCGGAAATTATCTGTGACTTGAAATTTGCCCACCTCCTGACCCAGTGACCCACCGGAATAACTCCGGCCACAGGAGCATTTCCGTGTTCCTCTGACCACCTATTGAAACTAGATATGCGTGCCGGTAAACTTACCAAAAATCGTTTGAATCCATTCAGAATTCGCTGAGCGACGAGGGTTTTAGTATTTTCGCTTTCACTCAGGCCTATACGGGTTAACACAACTGAAAGATTATTTTTAAATGTCACTATTTTGGCAAGAAGTTTCGGTATAAATTTATCCATGGTTCAAATTGTACTGGATTGAAGTTTCCAAAATATGTCCAACCAATTCGATCAATTGATAAATGTGAAAGATATTCAATATTTACATACCGACATAAAAGATGGCGCACCCTGCAGGTGTGAATTATTTCCAGAAAAAAAAAAACAATTTGATCCAATTCCTACTGATATTGTGTGGCATCATTCATAAAAGTATTTACGGTTTGTTGAAGGATTTTATTTGCAGCCTTGTGTAAAAAACTCTAGCAAAATATTTGATAAAAATTTATGCGTAACAAAACATTGTTCAAGAATCAGTTCCTCTTGTAAACTTTTATGATTAGTCGGGTCATTTCGATGCAATGAAAAATAAATACTCAAATTCACAGCATTTTGCTGTTCACCATTTGTTATCGAGAAAAAGATGAAGAAAACAGAACAACCTCAAAGATTTTAAAGACAAACAGTTCAGTTTTTTTGTTAAATTCACTAAATTAAAATTATCGAAAAAGGATATAGTCGACTCTCCACATCTCGATGTTTTACATCTCGATATCTCTTCCTTCTTCTTCTATCTGGCGTTACGTTAGGTATTATTTGTTGTAATATTAAGATTATCTATTTACACAAGCTACTGGTCTTGAATAGTGTCTGTTGGTTCCCTGTGTTAATGCAGCTTTTCTAGTAGCAACAGCAAGCGGTCATTAATGGTCATCTTCTTCTTCTTTCTGGCGTTACGTCTCCACTGAGACAAAGCCTTCTCAGATTAGTGTTCTTATGAGCACTTCCACAGTTATTAACTGAGAGAAGATCCTCGACCAGCGGGATTCGAACCCACGACCATCAGCATGGTCATGCTGACTAGCTGCACGTTTACTGCTACGGCTATCTGAGCCCCTACCGATATCTTTCCCTATGTCGATGATTTTGTCGATCCGTTTGTTCTGCGTACATTCTCACTCTCCATATCTTGTTATCCTCCTTATCTCGATATCTCCCTATCTCGAGGTGATTTCCTTTCCAGATTTTCTCTCTGTTTGTCGATATGCCCATTATTAAAGGTTACTAGAGTAGATTTTAGGGATTCAAAAGAATTTGCGAAGACGAAATGACGCTACAGATTTCTGTACCAATTCTTTCAGAAATACTTCCAGTGATTTTGCAAATGATGCTTAGAAGAATTTCGCCAGGAAATCCTTGAGAACTCCAAACCTGCTCCCTCCAGTAATTTCCTCAGGTATTATTTTGATTTTTTTTCTCAAAACTGTCTTATAATGTTCTACAGATTGGTTTTTACTATTCTTTCAACCGAATTCTCCAGTTGTTACTCTAGGAGATCTTCTAAAGATTTCTACAGATTTTTTTCCAAGGAGTATGTTCCAAAGCTTCAGATCTTTAGATGATTTCTACATTTATAAAATTTAATCACCGCATAACTTTATTATTATGAAAATTTATTGTTTTTTTTTTCGGTGGGTGCAATACCATTACTCATAGCGAAAGGGAGTAACGAAAGTAATGAAATGACAAGATGGATGGAATCGCAAGCGAGCGACGAGTGAAATGAATAGAAGTTGAAGATTTTTTTAACAGAGGGCCACATGTGTGAACAATACATTCGAAACGACAAATTGTTGCCTAACGTCCTGGCTAGATGATGTAGTGTTGGTCTACTAACACTATAGAGTGTCCCAGAAAGTATTGGCACGACTTTGATAACAAATATCATAACATTTTTCCAAACAAATCAATATTTTTGAATTTGTATATTTTTCCTCGAGGCATTTCAAATGCTGCCTGTGAAAATTTTGTGTGATAAAACAACCTTATACATTTAAACTTCTGACATTAGAAAATCAATTCTTATCCAGCCAGCACAGACCCTACTTTTGTGTTTTATTGGAATTTACCTAATAATAAATGTTTTTATCAAAATCCTACGATGTGATGAGTTCAAATACATTTTATCCAAGATGTTCTGCAAGATTTGTTGTTTGAAATTTGATTCGGCTTCGATAGAAAACATTTGAAAAAAATGGTAAAATTCTAAAAAAAATCGCTAATTTTTCTCTCCACATATGATTTTTTTTTTACGAAATCATAGCTTTTCAGGTATTTTCAATATGAATATGAATAATCCATTTCATATTTACTTACGTCAAATATCTGTTCTTTTGGATAGGCAACACAAGTTTTAGATTTTTACATGTTTTACGGATATGCAATGGCTTGGTTTTGACCCTTTAAAAAATCGACCCCCCTTTAGACAGGCAAAATTTGTCGCTACCAACGATCGAGAGAACTGTAATATAAGCCGAACAATATATTTAACAGTCAAGGCGACAAATGTTGCCTGTCTAGTGTTGGTAGTGACCAACATTACAACATCTAGCCGTTCAAGACCAGGACATTATGCAACAATTTGTCGTTTCGATTGTGTTGTTCACAAATTCTGGCCCTCTGTCAAAAAAATCTTCAACTTCTATTCATTTCTGTCGTCGCTCACTTGTGATTCTATCCATCTTGTCATTTCATTACTTTCGTTACTTCCTTTCACTCTGAGTATAGGTATTGCATTCACCGAAAAAGCCAATAAATTTTCATAATAATGAGATGATTTCTGAAAAAATCTTCGAAATTCCATTTCTGTGATTCTCCTTGGTAAAATTCAGATTGTACTCTTGAGTTGAAAAAATCGTGGAGTGGAATTTTTGAGAAATAATCACTAAATGAACTACTTAAGAAATTTTCGGAGTAATATCTGAACATTTGGGCGTTTCATTTTCATGGTTCCTGTTTGGTCTCTTAATTCTGGCAAGAGGTCTTTATTTTTTTTCGATTTTTAAGGCACTAAGTCGCTACCAGTCCTGTATTGGAGAAAAGCTTCCATAGTCTTGTGGTTATGACTGGCATGAAAATGAGGGGAAAGGGTGCCAGTGGGAAGCACCTAGTTATGAGAAAATCTACTTTGAAGTTTTTTCTAGCATTTTTTAATTCTATACTAATTGTATGGGAGTCAAAAATCAAACAACTTTGCCGAAACCATCGAATTTCTAGCTGTTCTGCATCTTGAGATATTTTATTTTGAAATATTTGCAGTTCACTACACGGAAAACATTCTACAAGCTCGATCAATCGATGGTGCAAAACCAGTCGCTATCGGCAATCCAAATTCAAATGTAAAACACGTTAATTTACAAATTTTCGAAAAGTTTTCTGTAGAACTTATCAGCGATTTCTTGATTTTCTGATACCAGGCACCCATTACGGGCGCACGGTTCCTCAAAAAATAACATGTTAATTAACATGTCACGCGTGGATGGCAAATGTTAGTCCTTGTCATGTTAGGCAAACTAGTTCTACTAGTGATTGATGTCGCAATTGTGAAACACGTTGAAATTGTATGTTAAAGCCTTTGCTATCGAACCAAAGTCAAACCTTAACAGAAATGCAAGTTTTGCATGTTATTTCACGTTGTCATTTAACACGATAGAACCACGTTGAAAAGAATATGGATCGATCGTGAGGATTATTTTCAGTGTAGGTTGTTGTTGGGCAGAGGTGGACACACCACAACGCAGAACAGGGTCACCGAAGCGGAACGCGGAACCAGGATTTCGGTAGGAAAGAAAACAACTACAAATCAACTACTGTACGCTACGAGAACTTTAATAAACACGTCTGAACGGATCGAACATCACATTACGGATGAATGGCAAACTTTCCATTCTCCCTTTCTTCCTTCTACTTGACGCGCTCGCCGCCTGCCCTACTGGCGCATGCGTCGCAGCCTTACTCATACAGCTACACACATCCAGTGCTGCCGCTTTGCATACGAGGCACAATCATTGCATACTCCAACAGTTGTAAGTTCGAATTAGGCATTTCACGGCGAAATTCTCTCTCTTTCGTTTTTCACCAAAACTTACGGAGATGAACCAGCTGAAAATCTCCCTAATAAAAATAAATAATAACAAAACTTGAAAACAATGGTACTAGTACCTGTCAAGTTTGACAAGCACTGGCACCGTTGTTTTCAGATTTCCCAAATAACGTCAACGTGAAATGGGCAAAACAACTTTTCATCGTTGTGTAGGTGCGCACCAGGAGCATTCTGTGTATTGGTATTGGTGTCAGCTTTAGCTTCGTATACACGGAGCCGCAAATCAACCCAACTTTGATTTCTTTTGACGCAATTCGGTTCTTCCGTGGGATAACCCAAATTTGGGTTAACTGATATATACCTATCATAAGGTTGTTTCTATTTGACAGCGGCAAAACAAACAACTCAGTGCAAAAAAACAAATCTACCCAGCGTTAGCTTTCGAAGTCTCCGTGATGGGTTAAAACAACTTAACGTTAGGTAAACTCGAAAGAACCCAAATTTGGCTTATTCCATTGAACGTCGACGATGGGTCGGTGCGTCTCTCTCTGTTTTTGACAACATTGCTGTTGCGAGAGAGGCAAAACAACCCAACCGTGGGTAAAAACTAAATGCAGTTTACCCAGTTTTTGGGTAATCTGATTTCTCCGTGTATATAAATCTTTCTCTCTCTTTCACCCCTTCACAAAATTGGTAAACAACAAGGCCAGTAAACATCAAAACAATGCAGAGCCCCATAGGCTAACCGACACACATGATGTCGGACTTGCTGTCATTAAATTTTGTTGTTTGTTTACCGCGCACGACGAAAGAGTACTTTCCGCGACGTAGTAGCATAGTTGTTTGCGAGAGGTGAACGATCCTGTGACATGTTCCGGCGGTTGAAATCCCACGGGGTGAAGCGGAATTTTATTCATACCGCAATCCGTCGGTACCGGAAGACGGGTTCGGCCAAGGATCGTGTGAGATTCGGGCGGTCGCGTTCGGGGAGGACAAGGAAGCGAGTTTAGGAGAATCAGAAAAAAAAAAAGTTTTCTGAGCTAACGCCACCATGCGATGAAATTTCCAACTGTATTTTATTATGTTAAAAAGAAATAAGTTATCATTTCCATACAGTAAAATAATTGAAAATCCGTTCAAACTTTGAGAAGCTTTTACGATTTGGATTTGGTGTCAATATGACCCAAGCCTCGACCAAGGTATTTTTATGGGAAACGATATATCACAGTCTTAAGAGCGTGAACGCTTTCTAATTTACATTTTCCGAAATTTCTATCCAAAAATTTGGTACCTGAAAGTCGTTAAAATGAAATACGACCGCACAGCGGTTGCTAATTTCGGGGATTTTAATTATCGAGCCGAAGCACATTGCTGGAGTCGTAAAACGCCCAAAGCTTCGAATTCAAGATGAGATCGAACACGATAAATCTGTGCTTTCGGGGGTATTGTTAACGTTTGAAGCGTGCTCCACGCTAATCAGCATATTAAATTGAATTATCATCTACTATTGCCAATAAGCGGTCGTATATCAAACGATTAAATGGGGGTTCCATTCTGCTCCCCGTAGAAAGCTCCGTGTCTCGCTAATTTATGACAGTTTTAATCAGTTTGGTCATCGGCAAACAAAACCGCTAACAACATCCCGGCCACAGGTTGATTAATAGTTTGAAATATGTTGTTTTTTCTCCACCAACAGTAAAACCATACTTCATCGCCAAACCGAGTGACGTCACAGTTCTGGAGGGGAACCGGGTCCAGTTCCAGTGTGCCGTGGGTGGAGATCCGTTTCCGCAGGTGCTGTGGAGCAAAGAGAACGGTCACATTCCGGTTGGAAGAGCGGAAATACTGGAGGAAGATCGAAGTTTGATCATCAGAAATGCAACACCCGACGACCGGGGACAATATATTTGCGAGGCACACAACAGTGTCGGACAGATCAGTGGCCGAGCAAATTTGGCTGTTAACAGTGAGTATTATTTGGGTCGTCGATTAGGATTATGGGCAGCTGTAACCACGGTAGGACCTTCCTTCTCAGAATCAACAAACACATTTTGTCAATCTTCCATGTTCAAATATTTAGCGCCATAAATGCCTTATCAAGAAGCGATTTTATTGCCGCGCTGTCGATAATCCCCTCGAAACTCGCGATAAAATATCATTTTTACGAGCAACACCGGACCGCGTTCTTCTTGTTGAGTCCCCTCGATTCTTACGGTGAACTGAATCAGTACCCGTTTTTTACAACCGGTGCGATATATTTGATTTCGACTTCCAACCGGCTGCCGAATGCCATTCTAACTCACTCACGCGATTTTTATTGCATCAAATTCCGATCCTCCTCCAACCAAATGTCAACGGCCTTATCTTTGTTTCACCCCATTCAACAGCTCCACCAAGCTTCACCGTTCGGCCCCAGGATCAACGGGTGGTTCCGAATGGGGTGGCCACCTTCCGTTGCGATGCCAGTGGGAATCCTCCCCCATCGGTATTCTGGACCAAGGAGGGCTCGCAGACATTGATGTTCCCGAACAACACCTACGGGAGTTTGCAGATATCCGGACAGGGGGCGCTCCAAATCCGGGGAATCCAGCGGGAGGACGAAGGATATTACGTATGCTCGGCCCTAAGTGTGGCGGGATCTGTCACGAGCCGGGTGTATTTGCAGGTAGGGTTACCAGACGTACTCTTTTTAGAGTACAAGTACTCTTTTTCGCCTTAAAAAATTGTGTACTATTCTTTTTTGCTAAACGGGCTCAACTGTACTCTTTTTCAGTTATTACTGACGATAATCGTCAAATCAAATAACTCGTTGAAGAAACCATATCAACCTTTTTCCCAGGATAATACAGATAATTCACCGATTTTCGATAAAACTGGCACATAATTAACCTACTAATTATTTTCAATTCAAAAAGTCAGTCAAAATTCAAAATCATATTGTTTCGAATAATTTAATCTTATTGAAGCAACTTTTTGTGTCAAACACTTATTATAGGAACGTCATTTTGGCGTTGCAATTTTTGATGAACAAAGATGTGGGAATGAAAAGGTTTCAGTTAGAAGTGTAGTATGGGAATCATAAAAATAAACTATTAAATCAATCAAGTTTCTAATGTTTTAAAAAGTCCTTAATAAAACTTAAATCGAAAACAATGCTTGAGGTACTTTTTACACGTTTCACTCTTTTTAGTTCTTCTGGTTCCTTCACAAACTCAAATTGTTCTACATTTTCTTAAGATTTTTTTCAACAAACCTCATTTGAAAGACAATATTATTAAAAAAAATCGATCGACTTTTGGTACAGTAAATACAATAAAAAAAAATTGATAGAAAAAATCGATTCACTTAGAGCCAATGTTCAATATAGTAAGAGAGTATGGCATGAGACAAATAAGAGTTAAATTTCGTAAATATTTGATGAAAAGTTGAGAATAGTGTCTCCCTAAAAAACTTAATTGTAATTGAAATGTAAGAAAAGTGGCTGTGATTAAAGGCCCAAACGCAATGATAGCGGAACGGCAACGGGAAGCGAAACCGGTTCGCCAGCATGAACTATAGCATGTTTGTCGACTCAGACTTGGTTCACTTTCGTTCGTTCAGGACGGTGTGTTTCATGCTGGCGAACCGGTTCCGCTTTCCGTTGCCGTTCTGCTATCATTGCGTTTGGGCCTTAAGAACCAAACATTTTTTTGCAAAAGAATGTCGAAATTATTAATTAGTAGTACCACAGACAAACAGACGTCACACTCTCATCATTGTGCATCGACCACCTTTTTAACGATTGATTCAAAAATATGGTAGGTGGCCAATCCGCCACCTGCAGCGCTCGCATCGTTTTTGTTCGCGTTTGACCTTTATACACTACCGCCATCTGTTGGCCAGCCGGCCAAACAAACCGATTTTAGCATTGGGCGTACATGTCCTCGTGACTATGATTTTGATCGCGATTTGTTCTAAGTGTTACGTCTGTTTGTCTGTGGTAGTACATCTACATTTTTTCAAGGTAGGCTAAGTGTACTCTTAAGTACTCTTTTACAGAGTTGAAAAAATGTACTCTTTTCAGTGAGAGCAAATATGGTAACCCTATTTGCAGGTATGATTTGCTCTTGCTAGACTTGAACTCGTACTCTTGGACGTGACTGTGGAGTTGGACTTGGACTTGGCAAATCGAACCGAAATCGAATCGAAATCAAATCGAAATCGAATCGAAATCGAATCGAAATCGAATCGAAATCGAATCGAAATCGAATCGAAATCGAATCGAAATCGAATTGAAATCGAATCGAAATCGAATCGAAATCGAATCGAAATCGAATCGAAATCGAATCGAAATCGAATCGAAATCGAATCGAAATCGAATCGAAATCGAATCGAAATCGAATCGAAATCGAATCGAAATCGAATCGAATCGAAATCGAATCGAAATCGAATCGAAATCGAAATCGAATCGAAATCGAATCGAAATCGAATCGAAATCGAATCGAAATCGAATCGAAATCGAATCGAAATCGAATCGAAATCGAATCGAAATCGAATCGAAATCGAATCGAAATCGAATCGAAATCGAATCGAAATCGAATCGAAATCGAATCGAAATCGAATCGAAATCGAATCGAAATCGAATCGAAATCGAATCGAAATCGAATCGAAATCGAATCGAAATCGAATCGAAATCGAATCGAAATCGAATCGAAATCGAATCGAAATCGAATCGAAATCGAATCGAAATCGAATCGAAATCGAATCGAAATCGAATCGAAATCGAATCGAAATCGAATCGAAATCGAATCGAAATCGAATCGAAATCGAATCGAAATCGAATCGAAATCGAATCGAAATCGAATCGAAATCGAATCGAAATCGAATCGAAATCGAATCGAAATCGAATCGAAATCGAATCGAAATCGAATCGAAATCGAAATCGAATCGAAATCGAATCGAAATCGAATCGAATCGAAATCGAATCGAAATCGAATCGAAATCGAATCGAAATCGAATCGAAATCGAATCGAAATCGAATCGAAATCGAATCGAAATCGAATCGAAATCGAATCGAAATCGAATCGAAATCGAATCGAAATCGAATCGAAATCGAATCGAAATCGAATCGAAATCGAATCGAAATCGAATCGAAATCGAATCGAAATCGAATCGAAATCGAATCGAAATCGAATCGAAATCGAATCGAAATCGAATCGAAATCGAATCGAAATCGAATCGAAATCGAATCGAAATCGAATCGAAATCGAATCGAAATCGAATCGAAATCGAATCGAAATCGAATCGAAATCGAATCGAAATCGAATCGAAATCGAATCGAAATCGAATCGAAATCGAATCGAAATCGAATCGAAATCGAATCGAAATCGAATCGAAATCGAATCGAAATCGAATCGAAATCGAATCGAAATCGAATCGAAATCGAATCGAAATCGAATCGAAATCGAATCGAAATCGAATCGAAATCGAATCGAAATCGAATCGAAATCGAATCGAAATCGAATCGAAATCGAATCGAAATCGAATCGAAATCGAATCGAATCGAAATCGAATCGAAATCGAATCGAAATCGAATCGAAATCGAATCGAAATCGAATCGAAATCGAATCGAAATCGAATCGAAATCGAATCGAAATCGAATCGAAATCGAATCGAAATCGAATCGAAATCGAATCGAAATCGAATCGAAATCGAATCGAAATCGAATCGAAATCGAATCGAAATCGAATCGAAATCGAATCGAAATCGAATCGAAATCGAATCGAAATCGAATCGAAATCGAATCGAAATCGAATCGAAATCGAATCGAAATCGAATCGAAATCGAATCGAAATCGAATCGAAATCGAATCGAAATCGAATCGAAATCGAATCGAAATCGAATCGAAATCGAATCGAAATCGAATCGAAATCGAATCGAAATCGAAATCGAAATCGAATCGAAATCGAAATCGAATCGAAATCGAATCGAAATCGAATCGAAATCGAATCGAAATCGAAATCGAATCGAAATCGAATCGAAATCGAATCGAAATCGAATCGAAATCGAATCGAAATCGAATCGAAATCGAATCGAAATCGAATCGAAATCGAATCGAAATCGAATCGAAATCGAATCGAAATCGAATCGAAATCGAATCGAAATCGAATCGAAATCGAATCGAAATCGAATCGAATCGAAATCGAATCGAAATCGAATCGAAATCGAATCGAAATCGAATCGAAATCGAATCGAAATCGAATCGAAATCGAATCGAAATCGAATCGAAATCGAATCGAAATCGAATCGAAATCGAATCGAAATCGAATCGAAATCGAATCGAAATCGAATCGAAATCGAATCGAAATCGAATCGAAATCGAATCGAAATCGAATCGAAATCGAATCGAAATCGAATCGAAATCGAATCGAAATCGAATCGAAATCGAATCGAAATCGAATCGAAATCGAATCGAAATCGAATCGAAATCGAATCGAAATCGAATCGAAATCGAATCGAAATCGAATCGAAATCGAATCGAAATCGAATCGAAATCGAATCGAAATCGAATCGAAATCGAATCGAAATCGAATCGAAATCGAATCGAAATCGAATCGAAATCGAATCGAAATCGAATCGAAATCGAATCGAATCGAAATCGAATCGAAATCGAATCGAAATCGAATCGAAATCGAATCGAAATCGAATCGAAATCGAATCGAAATCGAATCGAAATCGAATCGAAATCGAATCGAAATCGAATCGAAATCGAATCGAAATCGAATCGAAATCGAATCGAAATCGAATCGAAATCGAATCGAAATCGAATCGAAATCGAATCGAAATCGAATCGAAATCGAATCGAAATCGAATCGAAATCGAATCGAAATCGAATCGAAATCGAATCGAAATCGAATCGAAATCGAATCGAAATCGAATCGAAATCGAATCGAAATCGAATCGAATCGAATCGAATCGAAATCGAATCGAAATCGAATCGAAATCGAATCGAAATCGAATCGAAATCGAATCGAAATCGAATCGAAATCGAATCGAAATCGAATCGAAATCGAATCGAAATCGAATCGAAATCGAATCGAAATCGAATCGAAATCGAATCGAAATCGAATCGAAATCGAATCGAAATCGAATCGAAATCGAATCGAAATCGAATCGAAATCGAATCGAAATCGAATCGAAATCGAATCGAAATCGAATCGAAATCGAATCGAAATCGAATCGAAATCGAATCGAAATCGAATCGAAATCGAATCGAAATCGAATCGAAATCGAATCGAAATCGAATCGAAATCGAATCGAAATCGAATCGAAATCGAATCGAAATCGAATCGAAATCGAATCGAAATCGAATCGAAATCGAATCGAAATCGAATCGAAATCGAATCGAAATCGAATCGAAATCGAATCGAAATCGAATCGAATCGAAATCGAATCGAAATCGAATCGAAATCGAATCGAAATCGAATCGAAATCGAATCGAAATCGAATCGAAATCGAATCGAAATCGAATCGAAATCGAATCGAAATCGAATCGAAATCGAATCGAAATCGAATCGAAATCGAATCGAAATCGAATCGAAATCGAATCGAAATCGAATCGAAATCGAATCGAAATCGAATCGAAATCGAATCGAAATCGAATCGAAATCGAATCGAAATCGAATCGAAATCGAATCGAAATCGAATCGAAATCGAATCGAAATCGAATCGAAATCGAATCGAAATCGAATCGAAATCGAATCGAAATCGAATCGAAATCGAATCGAAATCGAATCGAAATCGAATCGAAATCGAATCGAAATCGAATCGAAATCGAATCGAAATCGAATCGAAATCGAATCGAAATCGAATCGAAATCGAATCGAAATCGAATCGAAATCGAATCGAAATCGAATCGAAATCGAATCGAAATCGAATCGAAATCGAATCGAAATCGAATCGAAATCGAATCGAAATCGAATCGAAATCGAATCGAAATCGAATCGAAATCGAATCGAAATCGAATCGAAATCGAATCGAAATCGAATCGAAATCGAATCGAAATCGAATCGAAATCGAATCGAAATCGAATCGAAATCGAATCGAAATCGAATCGAAATCGAATCGAAATCGAATCGAAATCGAATCGAAATCGAATCGAAATCGAATCGAAATCGAATCGAAATCGAATCGAAATCGAATCGAAATCGAATCGAAATCGAATCGAAATCGAATCGAAATCGAATCGAAATCGAATCGAAATCGAATCGAAATCGAATCGAAATCGAATCGAAATCGAATCGAAATCGAATCGAAATCGAATCGAAATCGAATCGAAATCGAATCGAAATCGAATCGAAATCGAATCGAAATCGAATCGAAATCGAATCGAAATCGAATCGAAATCGAATCGAATCGAAATCGAATCGAAATCGAATCGAAATCGAATCGAAATCGAATCGAAATCGAATCGAAATCGAATCGAAATCGAATCGAAATCGAATCGAAATCGAATCGAAATCGAAATCGAATCGAAATCGAATCGAAATCGAATCGAAATCGAATCGAAATCGAATCGAAATCGAATCGAAATCGAATCGAAATCGAATCGAAATCGAATCGAAATCGAATCGAAATCGAATCGAAATCGAATCGAAATCGAATCGAAATCGAATCGAAATCGAATCGAAATCGAATCGAAATCGAATCGAAATCGAATCGAAATCGAATCGAAATCGAATCGAAATCGAATCGAAATCGAATCGAAATCGAATCGAAATCGAATCGAAATCGAATCGAAATCGAATCGAAATCGAATCGAAATCGAATCGAAATCGAATCGAAATCGAATCGAAATCGAATCGAAATCGAATCGAAATCGAATCGAAATCGAATCGAAATCGAATCGAAATCGAATCGAAATCGAATCGAAATCGAATCGAAATCGAATCGAAATCGAATCGAAATCGAATCGAAATCGAATCGAAATCGAATCGAAATCGAATCGAAATCGAATCGAAATCGAATCGAAATCGAATCGAAATCGAATCGAAATCGAATCGAAATCGAATCGAAATCGAATCGAAATCGAATCGAAATCGAATCGAAATCGAATCGAAATCGAATCGAAATCGAATCGAAATCGAATCGAAATCGAATCGAAATCGAATCGAAATCGAATCGAAATCGAATCGAAATCGAATCGAAATCGAATCGAAATCGAATCGAAATCGAATCGAAATCGAATCGAAATCGAATCGAAATCGAATCGAAATCGAATCGAAATCGAATCGAAATCGAATCGAAATCGAATCGAAATCGAATCGAAATCGAATCGAAATCGAATCGAATCGAAATCGAATCGAAATCGAATCGAAATCGAATCGAAATCGAATCGAAATCGAATCGAAATCGAATCGAAATCGAATCGAAATCGAATCGAAATCGAATCGAAATCGAATCGAAATCGAATCGAAATCGAATCGAAATCGAATCGAAATCGAATCGAAATCGAATCGAAATCGAATCGAAATCGAATCGAAATCGAATCGAAATCGAATCGAAATCGAATCGAAATCGAATCGAAATCGAATCGAAATCGAATCGAAATCGAATCGAAATCGAATCGAAATCGAATCGAAATCGAATCGAAATCGAATCGAAATCGAATCGAAATCGAATCGAAATCGAATCGAAATCGAATCGAAATCGAATCGAAATCGAATCGAAATCGAATCGAAATCGAATCGAAATCGAATCGAAATCGAATCGAAATCGAATCGAAATCGAATCGAAATCGAATCGAAATCGAATCGAAATCGAATCGAAATCGAATCGAAATCGAATCGAAATCGAATCGAAATCGAATCGAAATCGAATCGAAATCGAATCGAAATCGAATCGAAATCGAATCGAAATCGAATCGAAATCGAATCGAAATCGAATCGAAATCGAATCGAAATCGAATCGAAATCGAATCGAATCAAAATCGAATCGAAATCGAATCGAAATCGAATCGAAATCGAATCGAAATCGAATGAAATCGAATCGAAATCGAATCGAAATCGAATCGAAATCGAATCGAAATCGAATCGAAATCGAATCGAAATCGAATCGAAATCGAATCGAAATCGAATCGAAATCGAATCGAAATCGAATCGAAATCGAATCGAAATCGAATCGAAATCGAATCGAAATCGAATCGAAATCGAAATCGAAATCGAATCGAAATCGAATCGAAATTGAATTGAATAAAAATCAAAATCGAATTGAATGAAAAATTGGCTGAAAAATGTTTGGAAATTTGATTAAAAAGATTTTTGGAAATTGTGTGGAAATTAAAAAGATTTTTTATTTGATTTTTTTTTTACAAATGTTTAATTCTGATCTATAATAAAAAAAAAAATTCTGAATTAAACCTTTTTTTTCAACAGGTCACATCATCGCTCGATTCCATCACACCTCCCGTGCTCCAGCTGGTCCCAACGAATCAATCACTTCCAACTGGATCCAGCACAATCCTTCCGTGCCACTTTCCGCCTACCTCCACGAATGGCCAGAGCAATTCCGTGGACGATGGCCGCATAACCTGGGAACGAAACGGTTTCGAGCTATCTCCAGCATCCTCGACGCGAATCAACCAACTCCCTACCGGTTCTCTCAAGATTGACGGTAAGTCCTTCTCCCTCTTCAACCGAACGCACTTCAAATGAAATCATATTTCCTTCAAACAAAGAGCTCGCCAGCAGCTCGCCTGTGCTGAGATCCATCATGAAGCGGTAATTTTCATCCTATCAGGGTGCACTCGCCAAAGCCTCTTCACTCTGATCAAGCAGCAGCAGCAATTCTCCCCTTGGCTCAAATACGGCCGGGTTATGTTTTCCTCAAGAGCCTTATCCCATTCGCTCGGTTTCGCTGGCTTCCTATATCTGCTGCGTTCTTGAGCAATGTAGACTATGCCTAGCGTGCGCCTTCGGTAATGAGATTTCTGGCACTTCTCCAGTCCGGAACAATGGATTCTATGGTGAACACCGGGAAGATGTAATACCATGACTTACGGTGACGAACCAAATTTTAAGACCACCTCCAAAAAACGTTACATATTTGCTGTATTTCTGTGATTTTAGCATATTGCTGTAATGGATTTGTATTTTTACATTCGGCAATTAAGAAAAAAACAGCAAAATGTTCGTAAAGTTTTGTCCGTCACTGTACCTCGACGCGATGGCGGCAATCCGTTTCCACATCTCGTGCCAAGAATTGGTGCTTGCAAGTTTGAGTACCACCACAATCAATCCATCATCATCAGCCTCATCATCAACATCCCAATCATCGTCTTTCTCGTGAATTTCCAACCCCTGCGTATACAACTCAATTTCACAAGTTCGGATCGTCTCCAGTTTAGAGCAAATATGCATCCTGATTTGACAGGATCTTGCTTGAATGACTTAATTGATGCATTAACACATGTTGCACAAAGCTGACGGTGAAAGGCAGCATCGGCGAACACGAGCTCCATTACGATGATTATTGCTAGGTATTTGCTGGAGGGGAAAACGCAAGCAATTTTTATTCTTCGAGGAAAGGGTTTGGGAGCAAACAATGGATCCTCGTTCATCCTGGGAGCTTGGGTGTAATTAATACTGAGAGGGACTCTTTTTTCGTCAAGTTGAAATGACAATTACAAAATGGGGAAGAGTGTTTAATTACGGGGGGTTTTGGTTGGATGTCATGGGATGAAATTTTTGAAGTCGGTTCAATCATTTGGTTGATGGAAGGGATGACGATGATTGATGAGGGATTGCTTTGAGAAATAAGCAGCTTCAATTGTCGGCTTAGTAATTATTAAAAATTTCTTACTTCTTAGAACAGCAGATAGCCCTCTATCATACATGCTGAAATATAAAAGAAACAATAGAAATACTATAACTCAGCCATTCCATGAAAAACCTATCTAGTGGGTCACCGAAATCCGTGAAAATTTGCTATTTTATTCTTTATCCGAAATAGGTATACATGTGTTTTTGAATTTTTTTTTTATTAGGGTGAGCATTTTCAAAATAGATTACCAGAAAAATCGCGATTTTTCAAAATTTTTATTTTAAAAAAATATAACTTTTGAACCGTTAGACCGATTTTCAACTTTTTCGGACGAAATAAAAGCTAAAGATTTTGACTTTTTACAAAATATAAAATTTCACAAAAATTGTTTTTTACATTAAAAAAAATCATTAATTTCCGTTTTTCGTGTTTTGAAGGCCTTGGGACCAAAGGGTCTATTGCTGTTCTCATTTTTTCTTGAAAGTTCAGTAAAATTTAATTTTACTGTCAAATTTTCAGCAATGAATGTTTTTATTTTTTGAGATATATATTTTTGAAAATAAAAAATCAGTCATTTTTTATTGGCACACACTGTAGGTCTCAGCGGAATAGTTTTTTTTTTTTAATTATAACTTTCGAACAGCTCAAACGATTTCCAATCTTTTTTTATGGAATGAAAGCTTAAGATTTCAACTTTCAGAAAAAAAATATAAAACCCCGAAAAAAAATTTTTTTTACATGAAAAAATATAAAAAACTCTAGTTTTTTAGGAAATTTACCCATGCTCTGAATTGAGGTTTACAGAAACACATACATACATTACCAACTAAACCACCTTTAAACGCATAAGAATCTTAGTATGCTGCGCTAGCCGGAAGTTCACGAAAATTCTGAAAGCACGCGCTAGGGGAGATTCGTTACATGTGCTGCTCGGTGCTACGCTCGCCATCGGTATCCAAGTTATAAAGCAACTGCGTGGCAACAAAAAAGTCTCTACAACTATTTTTTTGGTCTACTCGATACGGTCAAAGACGCGCGATCTGGAAGGTAAAATTTCGATTCTCGTTTTAAAGTTTTGTCTTCACATCAATTATTGGAGCCCATGAGACGCATTGAGAAGTATCTCAAGAAAAACGAGGAACACCAACATATGTCGCAAAATGTACAGAGTATGGGAAAGCCTGAAAGGAATGTGGCTCTTGCACATGAGGCTACAGCACGTACACAGTAACTCTAAATGCACTACGACATGAAAAGTCTAACAAAATTTCACCCCGAAAAGATCGTTGACCAGCTGAATTTGAACCTCCACCAGCACGGTCTTTTTGAAAATATGCACGTTTTCGTCACGTCTGTTTTAGCTGTAGCGCTTGGGCTTGGTTTAGTGACAACTTGCTTTATTATCTACAGAGCATTTTGTTCCTCCTAAATGTTTGTACATTCGACCTTTTTTGCCATTCGAACTTTTGCCCATTCGACCTTTGTCCCTTCGAGTATTTTGGCGTGAAATTGTTGATTCAGTGTTATATGTTTAGATGTTACCTAAATAGTTTCATAATTGAGGTCTGCGTAATACCTGGACTGATGACCAATACCTTACATATATATACCTTATATATTGTAATATGCACAGATAAGTACGGGCTACTCATTCCTGGTCCAGTGGCGTAGCTACAATTTTTGGGGCGGTGCGGAGTTCCATTTAGGGGCCCTCAAAATTAAGCTGAACGCCGTCTGAATGGAAGTCGCTAATATGAAATCGATTGTTGGAATAAACGATGAACAAATAGCTATTGCAAAATTATGACTGAAGTGATGGAACTTATGTTGATATCTTGATGTAGTCGTTTAATGGCCAACATGTCAGTTAATGAGACTACAGTTATTGTTTTCTTTA
Organism: Aedes aegypti; assembly: GCF_002204515.2. Taxonomy (NCBI): domain Eukaryota; kingdom Metazoa; phylum Arthropoda; class Insecta; order Diptera; family Culicidae; genus Aedes; species Aedes aegypti. The sequence goes on from NC_035109.1 coordinate 324,191,304, forward strand.
TTTTTGTTCAGAAGTACATTAGTTTACTAAAAAATATCGTTTATTTAATTAACATACAATGAATAGTCATTGAAGTTGGAAGCAATGATTCATATACAGTTTTAATTGAGTATTCTAGGGAAATTTCTTCAATGATCCTTCAGAAATTTTTCAATAAAATTATGTGTACTCCAGGAATGTATCCATTGATTATCTTCACCGTTGTTCCTCAAAACTCACACTAAGATTCTCGTTAACAACATCTTTAAGATTTCAAATAATATTTTCTCAAACGATAATAAATCTTCGAGCTGTTTAGTAGAATACCTATAAGTAGATGAAAAAACCGAATTTAGTACTATACCATTTAATTCCACTAGAGTTTGTATCCTTTGACAGATACGCGCATTTCGCATTGAGGTCGAAATACGCGTATCTGTCAAAGGATACAAACTCTAGCGGAATGAAATGGTATAGTACTAAATTCGTTTTTTTTCATCTACTTATTTTCTCAAACGTTTTTTTTTTTTAGAATTTTCCTCAAAATTATCGTTCAGATTCAGAGAATTCATTCAGAGGTTGTTCCTAAGATTTCTTCAGGAATTATTCCAGAAGTTCTTAAAGAAATTTCCCAGAAATGTCTTCAATAAATATCTCGAGAAAAGATTTTTTTTTTATAAATGATTGGTGAAATTTTTCAAAAATTCGGGTAAAATTTCAGAAAGAAATCCTAAAGTAATATCTAATAAAACTTGATGGTTTAAAAGTTACCCATGATGAACTCCCACGAAGTTGTCTGAAAGAAATTCTGGGCTTTTGAGAAAGTCTTGCAGGATCTCATAGATAATTTGCATATATCTTTGGAATTACTAGAATGTTCACTAGTTTTTGTAGCTGGTGTGGTACCTTAGATGGGCCTTAGGACATTTCGTCGAATGACATTTGGTCGAATGACGTGTGGTCGAATGAAATTTGGTCGAAAGTACATTTGGTCCAAAGGACATTTGGTCGAATGGACATTTGGTCGAATTGCTTAGGAACATTTATGTTGGTCGAATGAGGCTTTAGGACATTTCGGCGAATGACATTTGGTCGAATTACTTAGGAACATTTATGTTGGGAGAATGATGTTTAGTTGAACGGATATTTGGAAGAAAGCTTATTTTCAAATGGTCTATGGAAAGATCATTTTGTAAAATCGATTATTGTTTTTTAAGTTTTGCAAAGTTGGTAAGACAACGTATTGTTTTGAATAATTTTAATTATTAACTGTTGTTGAATAAAAATGTAGTCTTATTTTTAAATATCATATATCTAGGATCGATCGACCATTGATCTAGGATTTCGATGATTATTTAAGTAAATATTTAAGAAGTAGGTTTTTTGTACATTGACTGTAATATTAAGCTCTAGTTAGTTTATTATTCTTTGAAAATATCATCATTCTTTGAAAAACTGCTCAACAAGTTTTTGTTTTATTACTTAAATTAGTAAACAAAATGTTTTCATTATTTATTATTTATTTGAAATGTCATCGTTCTTCGTAATGAACGGCTGCTCTTCATCTAATGGGAGAGTGCTCGGGATCTTTCTTTGAATTCTGAGTCTTGTACCTTACGGACGTGGGTATGATTTTTGAATGCGGAAATCAGAATTAAAACGGCAGGAAAAAAATGTCTTGAGGAGAACCTTTATGGCGAAGTGAATGTTAGGTGTCGGTAGCTGTACTTATGGCCAATTGACTTATTGTGATTTCCAGATTAATAAAATTCCTCAAGCAAATATAAAGCTTTGCTAACAGTGTTGATGACCTAGGGTCAATAATAGAATTGTGCAGTGGAAGATTTGAATTACTAAAAATAAAAATTGTGTTAATTCTATGTATCGGGTAAGGGAAGACGAGTTGACTGAGAAGACAAAAGTTGGATTGCTTTCATTTAGGATCAGCTTATACTGAATCGCAGAACATGCGTGATCGAAAAAGCAGCATGGAACATTAAAAACGCATGAGGTCGATCAATATATTGGGAGAGCATCAATTAATTGAATAACAAAATTTTGCTAATCGCATAGAGATTGTTAGTTAAATGGCTGACACTTTTTTGATTATTCAATAACTCTGATATTAGCGACAAAATGCTACTTTTAATGATATTCAGAGGGCTCAGATAGCCGTAGCGGTAAACGCGCAGCTATTCAGCAAGACCAAGCTGAGGGTCGTGGGTTCGAATCCCACCGGTCGAGGATCTTTTCGGGTTGGCTTCCCAGGGCATAAAGTATCATCGTACCTGCCACACGATATACGCATGCAAAAATGGTCATTGGCATAGTAAGCTCTCAGTTAATAACTGTGGAAGTGCTCATAAGAACACTAATCTGAGAAGCAGGCTCTGTCCCAGTGGGGACGTAGCGCTAGAAAGAATTCGTTTTAGATTCGACCACTATCCTTTCCACGAAATGTCGCTTCGACCAAATATCATTTGCTTTCTGTTTTTCGACCAAATGTCCATTCGAAGGAATGTCCGTTCGACCAACTGTACTTTCGATCAAACTTCATTCGACTAAATGTCATCGACCAAATTTCTTTCAACCAAATGTCATAGATGAACTTTTGAAGAAGCCATGAAGAATTTACTTGAAATATACACGAGAAGTTGTTTAGAAGATCTACAGGAGTAATTACGCATGAAATGTTGGAGAAATCTTTAGTGAAATTTCTGAATTAGTTTAAAGAAAAATCCCAGGTCAAATGTTAATATTAAATATATTTCCTCGGATAATCCCTGTAGGAATTTTTGGAGAAATTCCATGGATAAATGTGAATGAATCCTTAAAGAATACCTATAAAAAGTCCTGAAAAGCAAATTGGAGAAACTGGTGTAGGATCTTCCGGGAAATATCTCCAAATGAATATCTTTTAGAACTGTAGAATGATTTCTTTTTCCTTAAAAGAACTTTTGTAGCAAACTTGGAAGTTATAACTGGGATGATAGTGAATAAAAGCGTTGCAGTGTTCATGGATTTCCTGGAGCAAATTACGAATAAATTCCTCTAACCATATCTTGGAACACCTCTGGCAGATTTTTTGGGAGGGAGATACTTGAAGAGATCTTTGTGGAAATCTCTAAAAGAATTCCTGGAATTTCCCCTCGAAGAAACTGAAAAAAAACCTGAAAAACCTGTGAAAAATAACGTAATTGTCTCTGAAGGTCTCTCTGGAACTTTTCTTGCAAGCAAAATAAAGAAAAATTTGACTTTAAATACCATTTGGCTTAAAACAGAGACTTTCAAGACCTTCCGTTAAAAATAGAGACTGGCATTGAAACAAAGATGGTTCTATTGTAATTGAGGAGGAGTGCAAGTGACATTATGGTCGGCTTCATGCTGAGTATATTCAGTATGCTATGCTCTATAGAGCAGAACATACTACAATCCCCAAGCATGTCAGAGGTATTTTTAGATGATTTTTCCGTCCAATCGAAAAAAGACATAATTCGTAAAAGATTGGCTTGTTTATTGGCTCCCATACATTTTATATGGAATGAAACGTTACTGAAAAAAACTTTAAAGTCAATTTTCTCGAAACTGGGTTTTTGTCGAAACCAATTTTAGTACCAACCGTTTAAGTTCAGACCGTTTACTCAATTTTTAACCCACCGTCAGTTGCCTTAGTGTACTGAGTAAACGCACTTTGCAAAAACTCGAAAAATACGTTGAAAACCCCTTCAAATTGATCCGGGTGTTGGTCCTATTCTAAGATCTACTCTTCTTTTTGCTTGTAGAAAGGACATTTTTCAAAAAAAAAACTACGAAATTAGCGCCATCGTAGAGCCAGCAAATGTAAAAGTATTAGCGCCATCTTGTGGTAGAATTTCTAGTTGGGTGGTCTATCACATGCTAGACCTTGTCAACTTTCTAGGTTATCGGGATCCTAAGATATCTGTGTTAAAAAAATGTTATGCTCAGTAGTGCCATCTGGGGAAAGAATTCCGAATTTAATAGATCATAACATGTATTGGTCCATAAACTACAGAACAACTTTGCCGAAAACACCATATTTCTAAAATGTCGTGATCCTGAGATATTCGTGATTGAAATTTTGCTTGCTCAGTAGCGCCATCTGATGGCAGAATTTCAAGTTAGATGGCCTATAATATGTCTGTATGTATAATACAGTGATGCAAATTTTGAAATTTCAGCTCCCCTATGCTTAAGCGATTTCTATCATGGTAAATAGCATCCTCCCAAAATTTGAAGCCATTTGGAAGAGATTTGACTATGCCATTTGGAAGAGATTTGACAAGACGTTTTAAGTTTATATGGAAATTACTACGCCTACCTTTTGTGTTCAGCCCTTTATCTCTTCGACATAATATTTTATGAAAAAGTGAACAAACTGTTCTCATGTGAAATCTCTTCAGCTACAACTTTGCCGAAGACCACATTTTTATTGGACGTCAGGAAAAATTGTTTTTTACTATTACAGAGTGGGTTTGCATTTTACATGCTTCATCAACTGTTCGGCAGGCAACAGTGGAGCTCCTGGCGGGAAGAATAGATCAAAGTAATCCAGACTGCTATGTTCTTCAGCAAAAGAGCAGTGTTGCTTTGAAAGTAATTGAATGATCATCTCAGCATGATTTAGACATTGTTATCAATAATTACAAATTTCCTTACGTCCTATCAAAATGTGGGCTTCGGAAAAGTTGTAACTGGGAAGATTTCACATGAGAAGAGCTTGTTCACTTTTCCATCGATAATTATAACGAGCAGTTAGAGGACTGCACACAAAAGGTTCGCCTTTTCCATAGTAATTTCCATATAAACTACAAATAGCGTGTGCATAACCAAATTTCCTCCAAATTACTTCAAATTTTGGGAGAATGATTTGCGTTAGATTGACACCGTTTAAGCATAGGAGAGCAAAAACTTCAAAATTTGCATCAGTCTAATGTATAATATGTCCTTGACCTACTAAACAACTTTGTCGAAGACCGCATCTTTATAGGTAATCAGGTTCCTGAGATATCTGTGTTTGAAAAATTACATACTCAATAGCGCCAACAGGTGACAGAATTCCGAAACAAGCGGCCTTATCACATGTTAGTCCTTGATTTATCGAACAATTTTGCCGAAGACACCTTCTTGCTAAAAAATCGAGATCCTGAGATATTTGTGTTCGAGATGTTGCAATGTCCACTTGATCGGTTTCTTCGGGGCACAATCCGATGGCCACTGGAAGGTGAGGATGTTTCCGAAGTTTCATTTGTCCACTGACCAATTGGTACAGTTGAACTGAAGAAATTTGCCGAAGACATCAATACTCTATCATGCCTAGCTTTAGATTGACAATCAAAATTGCTCCGCGTGTACTCAGTGCACGATGCGACCGCTGGTGTAACTTTTGACGGAAGGTTAAATGTGTTTTTTTGGTTTAAGTCGAAAAAACATTTTTATACGGTTTGGGTGTATTTTATTTTCTGTGTCCCTTCTGAAATGTCAGACAGGAACAACCCCAGTGTTAAAACTACTTTGGCACTTTTGTCGACTAAGTGAACGTCGAACATGATCAAAAGTGTAAAGGTCAATATTTGGAAGCATTTTTTAAATTAAAGTTTAAACGCAATGTAGCCGTTATTTGAGCAGAAAAAAAATGGTAAAGTAGTTGCAAGAACATGCTCTTTCTTGTTATTAAATAAAATCAAGGTTTCAATAAACATTTTAGGGCCCTATTAAAATGAAGTTGCCAAATAGCTGTGCGTTTACAGCTACGGCTTTTGGGCCCCAAATTATCGAGAATGAATTTTGTATAGGTATGTATGCTACTCTAATCACTAATACCATTGATCAAGGAGCCCCTACACATTGCCGGTCAAGGTCACCGGTTTGAAGGTCTGCTTTTCAACGTGTTCTAGAAATCAAATTCATAATACTAAATGAAATTCTTGCTACGATTTCAGGGCCCCTATGAACTTGAGGCCCGGTGCGGACCACACTTACCGCACCCCCCTAGCTACGCTACTGCCTGGTCGGGTAGCCACGAATATATTATTCTAGTATGGTTTTATTACTCGATATCAAGTAATGGAACAACAAAAATCAAATAATTGATTCATACCACCATTAGGTATTTCACGGCGAAATTCTCTCTTTTTCGCTCTTTAACGAAACTTGAAAACAATGGTGCCAGTACCTGTCAACTTTGACAGGAACTGGCACCGTTGTTTTCAGATTTCCCGGAGGAGGGAAAATTTCTGATGACGTCACCGTGCAATGGGCAATTGAGTGATCATTAGATTAATTTTGAAACTAATCTTTTGTAATAGAAAACGAATTATCCGGCTTGTTTGACTAGCATAGAACTCCACATGGCAGTGTTCTCACACCGAAGCGATCAATCTCCATTGATCAATCAAATCTGTTATCCCAATCCATTTTCATCCCCCACGTGGCCAAGAAGAAACGTAATCCGCACGCAGCAAAACTTTCCCTCATTTAGCCCATAATGAATTCACAAACAAGATCTCGAACAATTTCAGACAATGCCTTGAATCACTTAAATGGCATTATATCATCGTCATTAAGTGCTACTGTCATACCCTTTTTGCCTCCCGCGTTCCGAACCGAGCGTAATTGAATCTCCCGAACCGAACCGAGCAGTTGGCAAGCGTTTTTCCACAATGTAAAACAAATTAAACTGTAATCAATCACAAGCGGGGCAACATTCAGTGCAGGGGAAAGCATCCAGCAGGACTTTTCATTCACTGACTGTCATTGTACGCGTACTTTTGAATGCAGCAGGACAGGACCGCATTTATTCCTGCTCAAGCGGAACCCGCCAGAGGAGGAAGATTTCACGGACGAGGTCCCGAACGAGACAATTGAATCGCGGTCCTCAACCGAACGCTGAATAGAGCTAGAACGTCTCGTCTCTAAAAGAGCAGTTTAGCGTTCTATTCTGAGAGCGACAGTCTGTTATCGTCGTCGCTGTGGTTTGCATCCATCGTTGGTTGAGAACAGACTTTTCAATTAAATGTCATTATGTAAATTATCTTTCCCCGCATCGCTCTGGACCGATGTTGGTCACGGGACGGTGGCGCACAATGGGATCATTTGAATAAATGACGACCAAAAATTTCCAAAAGTTCCAGAAGCCGCCATGTTTTTTCATAGATTATGTTCAGAAGGTTCTTATAAATCTTCGTTCCAAATAGCAGACGTACTCTTCTTAGAGTACATGTACTCTATTGTGGCCTAAAAATGTGTTTAATATTCTACTTGTTCTTATTATTCTACTTTTTTGTTATTTTGCGAATTAAGCTTGAAAAATTAAAAAAAACCTTTTTTTCGTTTCGAAATTGCTACAATTTCTCCATGTTAACGAAGTCAAAGCAGCTACTTATATGCTATGACTTCGTTAACTTGGAGAAATTGTAGCAGTTTCGAAACAGAATATGTTTTTTGGACTTTTTCAAGCTCAAATCGCAAAATATCAAAAAAGTATCAAACTTGCTGAAAACCATAATCGTCCAAAATATGTTTTTATTTTGAAACACGGGTTTCCCTTGTGACATAACCTCAAAATAATTGAATTCGAGGTTTTGATCGCCTTTTTTATAAAACATACCCATTGTGCGGCGTGGCATGAGCATCACTTGTTCCCGCGAGCTCCATTCGAAGTTGACTCTTGTTGGGCACACTCTCTGGCGGCGGCGGCAACAATCAAGTCGAGTTCCCGACGACTGACTGCACCTCCAGAAGATGATGAAATGAGATGAAAGTTTCCGCACAAAGGAAAGAACCTGGGAGAGATGCACCCTGCGCTCAAATAGATGAACGTTGATGTGGTCTTGGTCGTCGTCGTCGTCGTCGTCAGGTCGTTGGAAGAAAAGAATCAAGATCCGATGAAGAGATAACCTAATGATGCTTAAGAGCTGATTGAGCTTTTGTACTGTCAATGAATCACCGCCAGTCGCCGCCGCCGAGAGGTGGATCGCTGTTGCATCCCACTGCTGCTTCATAGAAGTCTTCCAACGGATGCTGCCGGGAAGCGAGATTGTGCATTTATAATTATGCACACATTCCGACTGTGTGCACTTGGTTTTGGTCTAGGTCATGGATTCGATAGGACCGTTTCTCGAACGGAGATGCCTATCACTATCACGGAAATTCGCTATCATCATGCCGCATCGTCGCCGGGATCTCGTTCGATTGGGAGAAATCGGTTCGGCTTCTCTGAAGGCTCGGATTGGAGCCGTTGGTTGTCGTTATCTGGAAGCGAGCGGGATTCAATGGAACCGAAAATCATCACTCATTTCTATTGGTATTCAAAGGGCCGTGAAGGCATTTCAACTGCAATGGCAGCTTCGTGATGTGCAGCTAGAAAATGTGGAATGCAACGGAATCGTGCTCAATTATTTTCGATCTTGGTTGATTTATTCTTGGCAATTAATTGTGGAGTTTAGAAGTCCATTATATTGTGGCCTATGGCAAATTCAAATGACATACAAAAATACCCGTGCAAAAGTTTGGGTTCACCCTCTAAGAAATATACAAAAGTGTTTTGTCCATATCTCTGTGATTACACGTCCAACTGAAACTCTCCATGGCGCATTCAAAAGGCAATGAGTTATTCTGGCGTCATAATAATTTTGCCAAAAACATTTTTCGAATTTTGTGTACCCAACTTTTAGTTTTTTTCAAAAACACAATTCAAAACATGGATAATTTCCTAAGCATTGGATCGACCAGAATTTAAATCAATTTGTCGTTAGAATCGTAATATTAGAGTAAAGTGGGGCAAAAGTTCGAGTGGGGTAAGAGTTTCTTTTTAAGATTTCTAGCTCAATTCAAAACAAATCTTATAAATGTCATGGTGGTTCGAATGCTATTCGAGTAAGAGACTTTCAATCCAAATACCATGAAAATCGATTGAGATTTGGAAAATTTATGGCTATTTGTTGTTTTTCGACGTGAATATTGTAATTTTTTGTCAAACTTTCGTTGCATGGAACCAAAAAAAGATAAAATCTTTTTCAATATTTTATGGCCTATCACAAGGTTGCTTTGAGGTGTATTAGTTTTTGCATGCATGATTGAAAACAATTGTTGGCCCATAGTGGGGCAAAAGTTCGAATCAGCGGGGCAAAAGTTCGACCCATGTATAAAATCACGGAAAAATTTGCAAATTGCCTAAAATCCATATATTATCTTCAAATTTAGTTAAATTTGTCTGATCGTGCGAAAATTGCCTCTAAAATTTTACATTTCCACTTAGTTTTGCGAAAAACTGCTACTTTTGGGTATATTACAATTAACCCAGTTTTGGGCAATATTTTGATGAAAATTTAGTGTGTATTTTTCGTCAAACTTAAGTTAACGGCTGGTGTAAAGTATGCCTGTCATAAATGGATCGATATTTTGTGTTTCAGCCAGCGAACTTTTGCCCCACACTAGATTCGAACTCTTGCCCCACCGGTGGGGCAAAAGTTCGAATAAGACAATCAATTTTGAAACTGTTATAACTTAAAATGGGTAAATATTTTGACAAAAGTTTGTTCAGCAAAATGATAGCCAATATGTTGAAGGTTCACTGTATGGTATTTGTTTTGTTATAACTGCTATTGTTTTCCTGGAAACTTTGATTATACCACTAAGGTCGAACTTTTGCCCCACCTTACTCTATATTCTTTGAAAAGCACTTACGAAATTTTGGGAGAAAAATCTGAAACTATTCCAAAAGGTACATGTGTTCTAATCTGCATGACGATTTTTTTCTTCAAATAAAATTCAAAAATTTACTTATTTTAATGTATTCTCTAGAGCAATATTCTTTATACCTCTAACAGCAGCACTATTTTATACCATAAAAATAGCTAAATGACGTTTTGTTTTGCGATATTTTTGAATATTTTTTCACCAATCTCCAAAGAACTCTTCTTTTTTAGAATTTGTGTCGATTTTGAATATTGGTATTAAAGTTTCGAATATGAATATTCCGAAGGAGCGATACGTTACCATGGACTACATATGAATTGCTACAATTTTTTTCATGTTTAGTTTTATAAAAAATATCAAAGCAATACTTAGTATCTTTGTGTTTATCATTTTAATGTTTGGAATCACCTATTTAATAAGTTGTTGTAACAGATGATTATCAAACGTTTCAAATAACACAAATATTGTCATAAACAATATTTCGAACAAATCTCTGAAGGATCTCATTATCAAAGGTTACTAGACTAGATGTCAGTGATCCAAAACAATTTTCAAATACGAAATGACGTCTGAATGTATATTATTTTTCTGGTAACGGAGTGATTTTCAATCTAGTGTTCATTTACACTAATGTTCTTTGTTTCGTTCTCTCCCTATGGATCAATGCACGAGTTCACTAATTTGACGTTTGAGCGGTGCCGAATTCATTCGTTACCATGGTCACGTAAGTAACACGGCACCGCTCAAACGTCTAATAGTGAACTCGTGCATTGGTCCATATCGATGGTCCCTTCGATATCGAGACTGTATCACAGTTTTACAAAGATGTCTTTCAAAAATTCCTCTAGAAATATTTATAGATAAATCTTCTTTTGTGAAACAATTTCTTGAGAAATTCTTTGGAGCTCTATAAGGCAAGGTCCATTTATTACGTAACGCTAAATTTGGAAATTTTTGACCCCCTCTCCCCTCCGTAACGCTTTTTGTATGAAAAATTTCAAATGTTTGTATGAGCCGTAACGCTTGAGCCTTCTCTCCCCTCCCCTAAAGCGTTACGTAATTTGTGGATGCCGCCTAAGTGATAATTCAGAATTCTATAGAAATGTTCTAAGAAATTTCCATGATTTATTTAAGGTAATCCTTTAGAATTTCTGCAAAAAAATCTGTAAACGAATTTCATTAGATTGATAGATGTTCATGAAACTTCATATAATTATGCAAAAAAAAAAAATCAACAAATCTTCTAGAATACTCCTCGTAAAGAAAAAAAAACAAAATTTTTTGAAGAGCATTTAAAATAATCACCACACACGTTCTTGGTACTATCATGTCCGTCCCAGATTGGGTACCACTTCTAGTGGTCCCTCGGTAGTGCAAAAGGTACCCAAGTTTGACAGATCGCAGTACACTTTTCACGGCATTCTAGATTACCGTATGAGACATAAAATTTTGGGCAACTGCAAGAAACATGAAGGTCTTTAATTTGTCTTTGGTACTATGCTACGTTGAAACTATTACAATCAACTATTGTTCATTGCACTATAGCTGTAGTCCACTTATTGGACAACTTTCACTAACCGGGCTGAGTTTTGGTTTGTCAAACAATCTATAACAAAAGAAATTCAGAGCAACCAACATTGGCAAAGTTGATTTTTTATTGGGCTACAGTGAAATTCGACTGAATATTTATCAATTCAGCGCTTTTTTTATCTTCACAGCAATACAATTTACCATAATAAAAATGGAGTGGAGTTTGTATGTCCCGAAATAACTTGGGAACGGATGAACGGATTGATGTAAGTTTTTCGCTGTAGCACTCGACAAGGGATGCGACGTGATGGTGCGACGAAAAAGTTTGGGAAAGCCTCCGGAATAATCGAGAAAACAGGAGAAGACTAACGTATCATTTTGCATGGGGAATTATATGACGTTTACGTACAGCCTACTTGATGGCAGATGAAGTATGCCGGTACCACTAGTATAATATATTATTATATAAATAAAAATGGAATGGTGTTTGTATGTCACAAAATAGTTTGAAAACGGGCTATCGGAGTTTGCAAATTCTTCCATTGTTATATTCCGTAAGTGTTCCGACGTGTTTGGGTATATAAAAGCACATTAAATTGAATGGGAAACTCGGAAAAAATTATAGTGAACAGAACTGGTATTTTGTACGGGACGTTTCATGACGTTTTTCAACAGCCTACTTGATGGCAAGACAAAGTTTGCCTTGACCATTAGTTTTAAATAATTATGAGCAATCAAAGGATGTAAAACTAGCTCCCAGTTTTAAATCAGTCCCAGAATAGTCATATGTACTTCGACAGCTTCAAAATCGTTGCAGTGATTTGATCTGTCTTATGAAAGTATTTACACGGCTTCGAAAACTGGTCAGAGACTGCACAGCTAAAAATATGTTGTAAATTTAAGTTTATTTTCAGGCACATATTTGGAGCATCAAAATAAACCTAAATTTCAACGATCAATCAATTGTTTTTCAATCGAATTCACTTTAAATTTACACGATCATGTAATATTCAACCATTTCTAGTTGAAAATTGAATGTATATTCATTTAAATTTACATGATACTGAAACAACACACGAATTTGATTTATTTTTACAGTAGACTTCAGTTTACATCACATTGAAAATTAAATATTTTTTCTGTGTGGTTCTTTGGAAATCAAATTATGATTCCTAAGTGACCAAATGAGTTCTAAATTGTGCAACTCACCCATATGACGCAAAGGATGCTGGTAAATAGTTTTGTTGAATGTTTCGCTTGATAGCATATAGTCACTTTCAAAAATTGATCGCAAAATCGGTTCCTCGGATGCGCAGGTATCAGTTTCAAAGCGGCCAAATAAGCCAAAGACTGTGCAGTTCTTCCTCCAGAATGCAACAAATAGGTCATGACTCTGCAGTTCAGCCATGAAATGAAATAATTTGCAGATTCTTGAAGTTTGATGTATGGCAGTATTTACTTACCTTCGAAGACTCATCTAAAAAAATATTTCTCCGGAACCAGTTTTACAGAATCCCAATATATTAATAATAACAATATGTCGCATGACAATGTTCATTGATTTTCAATGATTGACCCCGGAACCGGTTCCTCGGAAACCCAGATATCGGTTCCAAAATAACCAAATGGGTTCTGAACTGTGCAGCTCACCCATAGATTGTAATCATTTGAAAAATCATGAAACTTGATGTGTCGCATGATATTATTTAGTCGCCTTTGAAGATTGTCCCCGAACCGGTCTCCCGGAAATCGTTTCCAAAGTGGCCAAATAGATCCCATGTGTTACAGCTCACCAATAGAATGTAATAGCTTTCAAAATCGCAAAATTTGTTGTGTCGTATGACAATGTTCAATGATTTTCAATAACTGACCCCGGAACCGGTTCCTCGGAAACCCGGATACCGATTCCAAAGTGGCCACATGGGTTCTGAACTGTGCAGCTCAGTCATAGAATGCAATTATTTGAAAAATCATGAAGTTTGATGTGTTGCATGATACTATTTACTCGCTTCCAAAAATGGCTCCGGAACCGGTTCCCCGGAACATCCGGAAAATGTGATCCGTGGCATGCAGTGACCATAATGGCCTTGTAGACATCCGTCCTCATCGTTATGGGGCTAATCATTGTAAAAAGTCAGCTGATTTAATATTGCAAATTCACTTTTTCAAAAGCCATTTTGAAACACCCATTTTGATTCCGGAATAACTCCGGAACCAGGCCAATCCAATCTGTTCGAGCCCTCAAACTAGAAGCATATCCGCTTCTTCTAATCTAATCTAATCTAAGTGCTCGCACAGCCAATATTGAAAAGCATCCTGGAAATACTGAAATTGCTTCCAGTATTTTCTTGTTAGCATTAATATTTGCAGCATATCAGTGATTTGAAACAAATACTAAACCAGCCAGGCCCACTGTGCAGACTTGTGGTTTGAAGAAAATTCGAAAAATTACGGCGATCAGATTATTCACGAATGAATGACTTGATAGACGAAATTTTTTGAAGTGCTGCGAAGAAGAAACGGGGACAACCGTACCAACGGTTCCATAATGGGAGATAGGCAAAATTGTTGGAAATGGCGTTGCTAAGAAAGTTATTGCGCACTCCATTGTTGTTTCCAATCCTTTTCCTCGGATGGGACATAGGTATTTTCCCCGTATGTCCTGGCTCAAGAGCCTAGGCTATAGCGCCATTACTCGCTCTCTGAAATGAAAATAAAACTAACAACCTGGCTCCCCGTTTTGCAGCAATCATAAAAACGCTCAGAAGCAATTGACTACTGATTGTGCAGCTTGCCGCTTCTGAGTTCATCAGAACAAACAAACATCCGATCATCAATAGTCCTCGAGCACTCACGAACCATGTGAGACCCAATGGATCATTAACGTATAGGCCTGATTGAAAGCAAAAATTCTAAGACCCTCACCGCTCAGCGAATTCTTAATGGATTCAAATGATTCTTTGTCAGTATACTGGCACACATATCTAGTTACTAGAAGTGGACAGTGGAACGCGGGAGTATTCTTGTGGTCGGAGTTATTCCGGTGGATCATTGGGTCAGGTCAGGTGACAAGGGTGCTGTGCGTTTGTGCCCCTCAAGGTAGGCAAATTTCAAGTCACACATAATTTCCGGAATTGGCTATAATGTGGCCACTACATGACGGAATTTTAAGAAAATTGCATCAGTGTAAACCTTTTGAGAAACGATTGAACTGGATAACCATGAGTTTTGCATTTGATTAATCCTACAAATGATCATTTACGCGTTCCGGGACGCCTCGAATTTATGATAAAGTGTCCAATTTGTATCTGAACATCTGTGCCAAGCTTGTGGAAATGCATTTTAGGGCAAAATTCTGTTTGATTTCTACTTTTCGAGAACTGAAATGGTTTAGTATCCAACAAATCTATAGCCGGTTCTTCCGGGCATTACGTCCGAATGGCCACATCCGGTATATTATAAACGGTGCAAAACACTTCATTTATAATGTTGAATATCAGATCTTAATGATTTATGCAACTTAAAATTATTGTCATTGCTAATGAATAAAGATAACTTGGCATGTCCCAAAAAATAGCCCTTTTTTACCCGATTTGACCCAGTAACCAACAGGAATAACTCCGGCCACAGGAATATTTCCTGTGGCCACTTCTAGAAACTAGATATGTGGGCCAGTGAACTGACAAAAAATCATTTGAATCCGTTAAGAATTCGCTGAGCGGTGAGGGTTTTAGAATTTTTGCATTCACTCAGGCCTATACGGGTTAAAATAACCAAAACGGCCGCTATGGAAAGCATACACGGAGACGGAATTCAACTCAATTTTGGGTTGTTTCAACGCAATTCCGTAGTTGAACCCAATAAATTTCCAAGGTCCCCATTAGGTAGTTTGGCTTTAATTCCATTAGAAAAATTTACTCAATTTTGGGTTGATTTAACGCAAAATTGAGTTCTTTCCACCCAAACATAAGAAAAGTTGCATTTACCCAAATTTGGCTTATTGGGCCAAAGTACCCCCATTGGGTAGATGCAGCTCTCTCTATTTTTGACAACATTCGTGTGGGAGAAAGAGAAAACCGAGAGATTTTGGGTTGAAACTATAATCGATATACTTAATTTTGGGTAAAGTAAACTCAAAAATTAAGTAAAAATATTTCTCCGTGTAGATAGCGCCACCGTAGTCTTGTGTGTTTGACAGAACAGCAATGTTGTCACAATGTTAAATCCCATTTGCAGTGGCGCCTTTGTTTTGATGCGGTGAGCACTTGCAAAAACTACCTTCAATGATCCATTGAAACGAACTCACCGGATCCAACTATTCTCAGCTGAAGCTTTCCGTCGTCTCGGAACCGTTCAAGGGGAATGACGAGCGCGCTGACAATCCGTGTAACGGTAGTTCTTAGTGATGGGCTGCATAAGGCGGCATCCACAAATTACGTAACGCTCGAAGAGGATGAGGGGTTACGATTCATACAAAAATTTTAAAATTTCCATACAAAAAGCGTTACGGAGGGGGGGAGGGGGTCGAAAATTTCCAATTTTAGCGTTACGTAATAAATGGATGCCGCCTAATAGAATGGCTGATACGTCACATCTCGAAACAAATGAACTTGAATAATCACGAACTGGCTCGAGGATTTTCGAATACGTACACAAACTTTAGAAAAGAAAATGAAACTTCAAATACCGTTTTGTCTCAAATTTCGAACAGACTCATATTCCGAACACTCCGTTTTTGTATGACGATTCAGTTGAAATGTTTCGCTGAAATATGTCATCAAATTACAAGGAAATGGCAGTCAATTGCAATTCTATTTTAACGTATTCCAATCTATTTTATACTTCGGGAGTAGTGATGAATCCCTTGTTCGAGACCAGTAAAACTAGCTCAGATAAATTTAATTGCGAAATTATTCATTTGAATACTATTTATTCGTGCTGTTCGGAATTTGAATCAAGGTGTTCGGAATATGGGGCAGAATGAACACAGTGTTCGGCATTTGAGTCAAAATGTCGTTACATACTTTTACGTAAAAATAATACTAAACAAATTAGAATAAATATTTTTTTCGACACACCCAACAGCTAACAGTTAGACTTTTCCAAGAAATACAAATTTTCTCTAATATCAGCTAATTTATGCCTATCAGATGGATTTGAAGTCACTGTTGGCCTTAAGTGTTCGGAATATGAGTCAAAACGGTATTCATAAAACTGACGAAACAGAATTTTTTTGCTTCCATTTTCTGTCACCGCACACTTCGATCTCCCTAGAAGGATATCCGCTTCTTGTGTCAAAATTAGGTTTAAAAATATCAAAAAACAAAAAAATTACAGCCCAAAACGTGTTTTTTCCAACACTCGTTTAGGAGGGTTGGAAATGGAAGGGTTAAGATGGTAAATAATATTCGTAGTCATGTTTACAGATACAGGGACATTTTTACTCGATCCTGATCCACTAATCTACCAGGATTATTTCGGATTGGTGGCCTGTACAAATAGAGGAAAATGCCTAACTTTCTTTCTCATAAGCTAAACCCTTTAACCGACTCCAATTAATCGCCAATAACCAGAATCAGTATTCTGCTGAAGGCCACTACAACCGCATCTTGCCGTCATCCCTTTAGAGCACATTCCCATTAACTTCGAAAAGTGGCCACTAGACTGATGCAAATTTTGAAGTTTTTGCTCCCCTACGCTTAAACGATGTCAATTATGATTAAAATGATCCTCCCATAATTTGGAGAGATTCGGATGAAATTTGGTTGTGCACACGCTATTTGAAGTTTATATGGAAATTACTATGGAAAAGGCAAACCTTTTGTGTTCAGTCCTTTAACTGCTCGTCATAATAATCTATGGAAAAGTGAACACACTTATCTCATGTGAAAACTTCCCAGCTACAACTTTGCCGAAGACCACATTTCGATGGGACTTAAGGATAATTTGTTATTATTGATAACAAAGTCTGAATCATGCTGAGATGATCAATCAATTACTTTCAGAGCAACACTGCTTTTTTGCTGTAGAACATAGTAGCCTGGATTACTTTGATCTATTCTTCCCGCCAGGAGCACCACTGTTGCCTGCCGAACAGTTGGTGAAGCATGCTACATGCAAACCAACTTTATAATGATGAATAACAATTTATCCTGACGTTCAATCAAAAAGTGGTCTTCGGCAAAGTTGTAGCTGGGAGGATTTCACATTAGAAGAATTTGTTCACTTTTCCATAAAATTTTATGACGAAGAGATAGCGGGCTGAACACTAAAGATTGACGTTTTCCATAGTAATCTCCATATAAACTTCAAATGGCGTGTGCACAGTCAAATTTCTTCCGAATTACTTCAAACTTTGGGAGGATGCTATTTTTCATAAATAAAATCGTTTAAGCATAGGGGAGCTAAAATTTCAAAATTTGCATCACTCTAGTGGCCACCTATTAGTACCAATCACTTCACACCACAGCACCCAGCTGAATTGCCTGAACTGGCCCCACACCAGGTAGACATAGGTACTTGTCAACAGCGTCGTCCTCCTCGTCTTTGTCGCCTGCACTTCACGCAGTCGCTGTTGGGTCGCATAGGTCCTTCGCAATAACCATAAATAGTCCGTCTCGTATAATGTGGGCGATCGGTAGAACATACACAGCTTAGGTCGAGGTGTAATAAAGGTGAGACACTACGAAGCCTTCTTGTTCTTAAGCTCCCCAAGAAGAGGGGACACCATTGGCACTTCAAGCAAATGCTGACAAATAATGGCCTCCATCCGCCACTACTGGTCTGGAGGGCTACTGTTGGAATCGTAAAACTGTTCTTTGTCGGAAGGTGGCGACAGGACCAACGCAGCAACGGTGACACTTGAGAGGGGAGATTGTTCCCTTGATTGCTGAATGGCCTAAGTGTTATGGTGATGACGGAGTGTGAAGACGGAAGCCGAATCGAAAATGATAACGAGTGTAATTCTGGCGATAACAGCTATGATCGCCCATGATGACAGAATGACTTCCATGGAAGAGCTTTGAGATGGGCGGAGAATATTTGCTGCTGAGATTTATGTTTAGCATCTAAAACTTTCGAAGCTATAATGAAATTTTAAATGAATTCAAGTAACGACCACCAACATAGCGTAGCAAAAATTACATGTTTTGTGTCTTAAACGTCAAATTATGTGTCTCTAGTAAATTTGAAATTACTGAATCTGATGTCACTCTCAGAAATGTTGTGTTGTGTAAAATACTGGATTGAATAATGTTTGAATACATATCAAACTTGACAATTTAAATATGCAATTGAGTCTACTTAAAAGGAAACATCGTTTTTTTTTAATCAAACAGAGAAATTTGAATAATATCTCATTTTCCACAAAATTAGGTGTCAGAAATAGGCTACCTTTCAATTAGCCCTCTACTGAACTTGTTTTATGTGTGACCATTCTACCGAATCGTTCCGAAAACCATTCAAAACTCAAAACAAAAAACATTCGAAACGGAGAAACGCACCATAATAAATCACCCAAAAAACCATAATTACTGCTATAATGGAAGTCGTACTCGCGTGCACATCCATGGGATCCGAAACGGTGTTCGATTTATTGATTCCGGGTCGGGAACCGCCTCCGAGTGGGACTCTCTAACCGGTTCCGAAAATTTGAATTCGGTCTCAACAGTTCCGACGGAGCCCTAACTGGGCTTGGACGACGGGCGGCTGAAGTTTTTCCTCGAATTAACGATCCGTAAAATATGGGAGTCGAAAATCGCACCATCGAGTTCTGCCCGTACCGATAAAGGTGTTTACTGCCTGGAAAAAGGTCTAGGTTCAACCGATGAGGAAATCGATGGGATCACTCAACCATGGGAGCCGGAAATGGCATCTAATTTGTAGGTTGGTACACGTGAACGGTTTGTGAGATAGGTGCGTGAGCTAATTGCTGAGAACCTAGGCAACCTAGAAAAATATGGGATGCGATGAGGTTTATAGGGTAAGCAATTGTTTTTTTTCAAAGTGTTACAAGGCGGTGACCCAACTTTGTCAGCCTTCTTTTTCTTCTTGGCATTACATCTCCACTGCGACAGAACGTCCTTCTCAGCTCAGTGTACGAAGTGCACTTTCACAGTAATCAACTGAAAGACTTCTTAGACAAAGCTGCCATTTTTGCAATCGTAATATTGTGCAATATGGGAGGTTTGCCATCTCATGACAAGCTTAAAATTTTTGTAATACTAATTTGATGTTTTGTTTTCAAAAAACAAGTTTTCGAGACCAACTTTTGAATAGGGTTATAGCTAAAAATATAAGTTTAGTTACTAATGATGAATATAGACCACTTATGCGATTATCGTTGTGAAATCCATTATAAAAATAGAACTTACATAGTAATGATGATATATGCGATATTCAATGATCCCTTGAAATAATCTTCAGCTGATACTAACGAAAAGTTGATAAAAATATTGAAAAAAGTCATTAACCCGTAAATGAAAAAAAGTGCGAACCTGTGCAGCTAAACTGTCACCATTCTTTAGCTTACATCTTATAGTATCCTTGGAAATAATATTTGGCCGGGGACAACTTGGAACAACAAAAGTATGGTATGTGTAAAGTTTCGATAAAAAATCAAATATTTCCTTTTAAGTTTAGTCACCACATTTACCTGAACAAGAGTAGGAATTTTTATTTAATTTGATCTAAGTAAGCCTTCGAACAGTGTATAAAGATATGCATAAAATATTACGATTATGCAGTATATTCCCCTCAAAGTATACCTTTATAGCTTTACAGACAAACTTCGAAACTTTGGCCATATTTATCTATGCATTCAATTTCCATTTTTACTGAAAAAGAGTAAAAAGATTCTTGTTTCACCACTGTTTCTCATTTAAATTATATATGCTATTGTGACAATGCTTTTGAATGTAAGTCTTTTTGCCTTTTGTCACCTTTAATAAGTAGAAAAAAAATTGCCCAATCCGCCATGTTCAAATAATTGAATAATACGAAAAAATACACTAACAAGTACAAATGTCGTAAATTTCATCTTGAGAAAATATTCTCAGTAAAAAAAAATCTTGCTGTATGCTTGATGTGTAGAATGAAACTCAATTATTTTTGAGAAATGTTGCGAAACCAAAATATTACATCAACAATCCATTACTATTGAAATAACTTATCTTCGTTCGGTTTAAAGTCATCAAACCGAATCTACAAAGTACCTGACTGAATAAGATGTTTCATTTTAATTTGAAAAATCACAAAAAGAATACCATAAGCTGGGAATGAGGTCCCTGTCCTCTCCCCTTTCTTGTGTTTCAATCCCTAGAGAAGCTAACCATGACAACTCTTACCCCCTTACTTTGATTATCTCTCCAAAAACTTCAAACAATCGATAATCCAGCCATAAAACACAGCTCATTTCAGCAGCCAAACACTTCCTATTCGATTTAATATGTGTCCCGGACCGAACAATAAATCTACACTTCTTTTTAATGGTGCGTACAGGCGATAATAGATTTCCTTTTACGAGCCGCCGACTTCGACGACTGACGGTGACCGAGAAAGGTCATCAATCCCGTCGTCCAAAACCCAATCCCCGGACTGCGATAGGAGGCGACTCTGCCGGATTCATCTCATCCACAAGACCCAAGTTCATTATCAGAGAGAAGAAGAAAAAAAAATCGAAAACATAAACTCAATTTCGATTCCCCACTGGCGATGTAGTGCTTCGATGTTCTCTTATCGTTTCAAGTGGGGGAAGTTGTTTTATTTTGATTGTTTTCTAAAATTCACTAGAATAACGACTAGCGGCTTTTCTGGGGGTACCTACGGCTAAGGGTGTGCGATAAATGCTTCTTTCGTGTTGGTACGAAACGATACACAGAATTTTCATCACTGGTAATGACAAAACGAAACGAAATATGAAATTCTTTCATGAAGCTCGATAAAAAAATCCAATATGGCGTGGAATCCATGGAGGAAACTCTGGTGGAATCCCTGGAGGATTTTTATTTGGAATCCTGGCAAAATTTTACGCAGGAATTCCTGATGGAATTACTCAAGGGATGGAAGAAAATTTTGCTAGAATCCCTTAATAAATTCCGGAAGGAAGCCATGGTGAAAAGCCTAATGAAACCCAGAATAATCCTAGAGGAATTCTTGAAAAATTGCTGATAGAATCCCTGATAGAATTTCTGATGAAATCCCAAAAGGTGTTCATGATGGAGTCCCAGGAGGATTTTATAATGATATCGTAGAAGCATTTCAAAAGGAATCACTGGAAGAACTTCTGATGGAATCCATGTAGAAACTCTTAATGAAAACTATTGAAAGACTCCTGATGAAATCCCTGGAGGAATTCCTGAAAATATTCCTGGTGAAAGTCATGATAGAATCCCTAGAGGAGCTCCTTATGATATCCCTAGAACAAATCCTGATGGAATTTCTTGAGGAACTCCTGATTTAAACTCTGGAGGAACTCCTGATAAAATCTCTGGATAAATTTTAGGTGGAATCTCTGAAAGAACTATTCACGGAATCCCTGGAGGAATTCCTGATGAAATCCCCAGAAGATGGAAGCCCTAAAGGTACTCTTGATAGAATCTCTATATAAACTCTTGATGCAACCCCTAGAAGAACTCCAGATGAAATCCCTTGAACAGCTCATGATGCATTCCCTGGAGGAATTCCTGATAAGATTCCTGATGGAACTCTTGATAGAACCCCTAGAGGAATTCCTTCTAATAAGCTTCTAAAATCTCTGGAGGAACTGGAGGAAATCCAGGTGGAATCTATGAACGAATTTTGATAGAATCCCTGGAGGAACTTCTGATAAAATCCTCAGGAGAACTCTCAAAGGTACTCCTGATAGAATCGCTGGAGGAACTCCTGATGGAATCGCTGGAGGAACTTCTGATAAAATCGCTTGAGGAACTTCTGATGGAATCCTAGGAGGAATTCCAAAAATATTCTTGAAGGAACTCGTGATGGAATCATTGGAGGATCACCTGATAAATCCCTAGAAGAGCCCCTGATTCCTGGATTTCCTAATAAGATTCCTGATAGAACTCCTGACAGAATCTATAAAGCAACTCCTTATGAAGTCTCTAGAAATAATCCTGATAAAATTCCTTGAGGAACTCCTGATAGAATCTCTGGAGGAATTCCTGGTGAAATCTCTGAAGAAACTTTTGATAGAATCCTTGGAGGAACTCCTGATTAAATCCCCAGGAGGACTCTGATAGAAGCCCTACAGATACTCCTGGTAGAATCCCTCTTGGAACTCATGATGGAATCCCTAGATGAACTCCTGATGGAATCCTGGGAAGCATTCCTAAAGATATTGTGGAAGAAACTCCTGATGGAACTATTGGAGGAACTCCTGATGAAATCCCTAGAAGAATTCCTGATGAAATCCCTAGAAGTACTTCTGATAGAATCTCTGGATGAATTCCAGGTGGAATATCTGAAGGAACTCTTGGTAAAATCCCTAGAGAAACTTCCGATGGAATCCTAGAGGGACTCCTGATAAAATTCCCAGAAGGACTATCAGAAGTACTCCTGATAGATTCCCTATAGGAACTTCTGATGAAATCCTTGAAGGAATTCCTGAAGATATTCTGGAAGGAACACCTGATGGAATCCTTGGAGGAACTCCTGAAGAAAGCCCTAGAAGAACTCCTGATAGAATCTCTGGAGAAATTCTAGGTGGAATCTCTAAAGGAACTCCTGGTGGAATTCCTGGAGAAACTTCTCATAGAATTGCTGGGGTGGAGTCAATGTTGGTCAAACCGTCTAAGCTTCTGTGGGCCGCATTATAGATGTTATCATTCCAAACACCGCATACCCTCACCAACTGCACGAGCTCCTCTTGACCGGGTGGAGAACGAATGGGCTATAAAAAGTGACTTTATCGCTCTTTCTCGGGGTCCGATGGCCTCCACCTACCATCCTCATTATAACAGCAAACTGATTGCCGGGATCGATTTTGATAAACATTCTTTATTCCGAGTGGGATGCTTTCCGGAGAAAATGCCTCCTGCAAGTGAGCTGAATAATGATCAGAATAATGGCAACAACAATGATTGGGCAACTGAGGAAAAAAGACACTTGGTCACTCCGAGTTCGTTGGGGCGTGAAATTGGAAAAGTTTTTAATGAAGTCAGCAATCCCTGAAGGTGCATGAGGCTCATTTCGAGGAAATTCGTTATCGAAATAGCAATGACGCTAATGTATTGAAATTTCAGTGGTACGAACGGCGAATCGTGTGCTCTGTGGGAGTTGTTTTGATCCGAATTCAGTTTACATACACCGTTTCCAAGGAAAATTCGAACCAATTTGCTTTTCACCTGATTCCGGGTACTTATTCAAACATCTCTTTCAGCACAAACAACTCGTATCGAACTCCCACACAACCACACAATCGTAGATCTTCGGGGCAATCTTCATATCAACAGAGCAAGCATCTCTTTTATGACACCCCCATCCATTTGGGTCGTAAAATTTGGTCCGTATAAATTTCCGGTGGAGAATCCTTGTTGCAGCCACGAGAGACCTTTGTTATGCCATCCACGTTCGTTCGGGTGCTTCAAATATCACCTTTTCCATGGAAATAGCACTAGCAACACACTTTCATGAGCTCCTTTCTACACAGCAGTCCAAACTTAGTTTTGAGGTGTTAAAGCAAAGTCGAACATTCATCTACAATATCAGATAGATAACCTTCCGCTTTTTACTAGCATTGTCTTAGAAGAAGCAACGCTAGTAAAAATGCGGAAGGCGCTTTATGGTTTAGTGCTGGAACGACAATACTGGAATTTAAATCGAAAAATACTTTTCAACATATATATTTTTTATGATTGACATCTCAATCTAACCAAGATCCAGCATCCCCGGATGTAAATCTATGTTCAAGTGTCGTTGTCTCAAATAATTAAGAGGCCCAGATAGCCTTAGCGCAGCTATTCAGCAAGATCTTGCTGAGGGTCGTGGGCTCGAATTCCACCGGTCGAGGATCTTTTCGTGGTGGAAATGTTCTCGACTCCCTAGGTCATAGAATGGCTCTGTACTTGCCACACGATATACATATGTTTAAATTGTCAATTGGCAAAGAAATAACTGTGAAAGTGCTCATGAGCAAACTAAGCTGAGATCCAGGCTCTATCCAAGTAGGGCCGTATAACCACTTCTCCCCACGGATATATTTTGCTCAAACGTGCTAATTTCTGCCATGTTTTTTTTTTTTATTATTTGGACCACTGTGAGCTGAGCACTCACGTGAAAGGTGCTAGGAAGAAATTCGCTGAAAACAGCCTCCCACCAACAGTTTGGGTTGAAGGGTCCCAATGTGAGTGTGAATATATTTCATTAGGGAAAAAGTTAAGAAAGTACAGAAGAAAAGGTTCCTTTTTAAGGTGCTCGTCAAGTGAATCAACTGTCGATTTTAGCTCGCTACTTTTTGGTTATATAAAAATGAGTAGATATTGATTGTTGTTTCTTTCGCAGTACTCAAGAACTGTAAGTTTGTGGATGAAGTCATATTTAAATACGGCTGCAACGTATCCATTAGATGTAAATTTGGTGACCTTTTGGAAAAGTGGCAATGTTTCTCTGTTCATTACGTTTCTGGCATTTCGTCTCATCTGGGACAGAGCCGTCTTCTAAGCTTCGTGTTCTCATGGGAACTCCCACAGTTATTTTTTGCGAATTTCCATTGTCAATTGATTTTTTATGCATGTTTACATCGTGTGGAAAGCACAAAGATACTTTATGCCCTGGGAAGTCGAGAAAATTTCTTTTCTGTGGTCGTATTTTCGACAATTTTTGATCCGACACATTTTGCTTCAGAAACCCATTCTAAGAACGTTTCTCAAGATTTTCAACGAATTTTTGCAGTGATTTCTTTCCATTGGACATCTAGTGGCAATTTTACGTCACAATGATCTTTATTTAGTTTGAATCATACATGTTTTCAGCCACTTTTGACGTAATTTTACAAAAATAACAGATTTTATGACAGTGGGTTTATAATTATGCTCTTCAGCAAACTAATTTTCTTTTCGTCCACACTGGATACCCCCAAAAGAGATCTAAACTTATTTGTATATCAAAATGATCAACTAGATAGAGCATGTTGTAGAGTTGCAACCGTCTTAAAAAGTATAAAAAAATAATTTTTTTCGTCATTTGAACCAAGTTAAGTGATAATAGATGGAATTTCTACAGCTTTCCCTCAAGGAATTCTTCTAGAAATGTCCCTTCTCGATCGAAAATTCAAGCTAAGCAATTCAGGGATTCTCCACAGAGCTCTTTCAAAGTTTTTATTTCAAGCTAGTTTTTTTCAATGGCGACTCTTCAAAAAAATCCAACAACTTTTTCAAAGAAAATACCCCTTACAAAGGATTCCCTGGCAATTTTATCAGAGATCCATCAAGAAATATTTTAAAATATTTCAAAGATCCATAAATAGATTGTGTTCAGTCAATCAAGCTTTCCCTTCAAAAGATAATTTCAGAAATTGCCCACTGTGCTCTTACTCCAGCAATTCCTCAACGAGTTATATCCACGGATTAAAAAATGATCCCCAAATCATGATTTACAATTCATTAAACTCATAAATTGGTTAGGTCATATATAATATCAGGATTACAAATCATGGTTCCTGGAGTCATAATCATGATTCTTCATAAGCGTTACATTAAGGGTGAAAACACTAGCGGTGCACTTTGCTTCAACTTATTCGTATTGATCACTGTCTATTTGAGCTTTTAGCTTAGACTGACTACACATATCAATGGTTGCTATTCCGTGATTGACCGAAGTCAGTGAAAATGCACAAAGAATCAACTAGAAGTTCGGCTGGGATTGGCCATAATCTTCTTCAATGTGCATAATTCAGTGCCTCTATTTGAACAAGGTCAATAACGGCGCCGGCCACGTCCTTGCAGTCAGGTGGGATTGGGGGAAGGAATGTTAGTGTGTAACCTTTGCTATTTGGAGACCGTGTTTGCCTCTGCATCTCCACAAAGGTTACTGGGAAGAATGTTTGTTAAAGGGAAGGATCGTTGAGTCACAGGATTCACTTTGATAAGCGATTAGACCATGATAAACAATGATTTGTGAGATATATACATTCTTATACGTAAATATAATATTTTCATTTGATATGAACAATTTCTATGTAGAGGAAAATTATGCCGACACTTGAGGTGACGAACCATTCAAAGTTTGTTGAACAAATACCTAAATGTAACATTCCTACAGCTGTCAGGACGAAAGCATGTGTTATTATATCTTACTCATTTGAAAAGAAACAAAAAACTCGATTGGTTGGGACATCATAGAACACTCTTATTCTTATGCCGACACTTACAGTGGCGAACCATCCAAAGTTTGTTGAATAAAGTGAACCTTTAGCGAGTCTACACTTGTAGTGTCGAACCATTCAAAGTTTTTTTAATTACAAAAATAAAGGTAAAGGTATAAAGGTGTTCTGAAAAAAAAAATGTTAAACATAAATAAATCATGAATCAGAGTTTGTGTCGACACTCACAGTGACGAACCATCCATAGTTTGTTGAAAAATCATATTTACATCCCACCATTGTAACGATTAAATGTGCAGTCATACATATTTTATAGATTAGAAATAGTAGCATGAAACGAGCTCATCAATTGATCCGTTATTCTTGACTGAGCAGCCACAATCCACTTTCAGCTTCACTCGTTTGCTCGGCAATAAAAAAGCACTCAGAAAAAAAATAGGCGCGCGACCCGAAAAGGAAAAAAAACGGACGACTGCTCGGGCTTTCTTGACGCACTGCCCAGGAGCAAGCGTCAAGGTCCAAGGATCAAAAAGAACGAACCGATCGCGGCACTTTTCAACTTCCTCCAACCGAACTCACCGATCACGCCACTTTTTCACTAACTAGACCGACGCGCGACATGTTTGATCCTGCCCTCGTCACTCGCCCTGGCAAAAGCAAGTGTCAAGGTCGAAAGATCAAACAGAACTCCGTATTGATCACTGTCTATTTAAGATGAAGAAGTGCTTCAGTGGTAGAGTACGTGTCTTTCAATCGGAAAGTTCTTGTCTCGAATCTCAGTGTATGCTAGATTTTTATTTATTTATTTATTTTATTTTGTCGATCATAAACGACGGCGCGACTCAGAATTTTTGGCATTTGAATCATGATTCAGGCAATCAGCAACAAAAACCTGACGCATGTGTTGCGTTACGGCAATCTGACTCATGATATCATGAGTCCAAATCATGTTGTATTTTCATAAGATGAAAACACACTGGAATCATGATATCATGAGTCATAATCTTGTTTTTGGATTCTGATTTCTACTCGTGTCATGAAACTCTACAGGTATTATCGCATGTTTAATGTAATGTTATGTGGTTTTGTGAGCGGTTCCAACAAAGATATGTATTTTTTGTATTCAGTGATATTAAGAATACCTTCAGAAATTTATTGTCGATTCTCTCAGAATTTCCGATAGGTAATGCCTGTATATTTCAAAAGGTTTAAAACAAAAAATCTAAAGGTGTTCTTATAGATTTCTTGGTAAAATTAAAGCAGTACTCTAATGTAACTGTAACTTTACAAAATATTTCTTGGTAATCTACTCTCGAAATGGTTGCTGGAATCCTAAAAAAAACCATATATCTAATTCCCCCCCCCCTTAAAAAAATGTCCGTGATATGTGAAAAGTAACTCCAAGAATTCATTTGACAATTTTGCAATTATTTTTTCAGGCTAAATTTGGAAATGCTTCGGTAATAATTAAAAATGCCTAATATATTTCCAAAAATGTTGATATTATTATGTAACATTATCAGTTGAAAGTATTACCCACGTTTTGAAGAAGATAAAATCTTTTATGAAAAGGTTAGAATTCATAAAGACCAACATTCACTTTTACTCGTAAGAAAAGCTTATGTATGAGAGAGAAAAAAATATCTAAGTATCAGGAAATGCAATGTCATTAATTATGAGACCAAGATGACTTTGAAGAACAGTCTTTGTTACCAAGAAGGTATAATCCATGATGAAGATTTAAGAAGCTATAACCGTCCTACGTTGAAAAAATATATTTTATATTTTCGGGACGCAAATCTGAATCCTACACTTCGGCATAATTGGTAACTAAATTAATTACTTGTTCATAATTCAGCTAAACGTCTTATGGCCAGATGGCATTCGGACAAATGACGTTCGGCCAGATGACCGGGTACCAAAAAATAAATAAACTGTATCTGACTGACTGTATCTCACAAAAAGGGGAGAAAGGAGCTCTATAAGAACACTTCGAAGAAAATATTGTTAAGAGAAATTATGATTTTTTTAAAAACTTACTAGTGGGCTCGACAAACGTTGCGTTCACGCCCAATTTCAGTCAGAAATGATAAGTTCGGATTAAATTAGCTGTACTGTTATGAAACCGTAACGCATTCACACTTAAGTGTTATGCACTCATGTACTCTCAACACTTTTTTGTAGTTTTACCACCAAATTCGACTACAATGCACAATCATCAGTGATAGGTGACTGACCGCTCTATGATTGCCTTTAGAATACTTCAGAACAATTATTCTATACATCAAGATCATATAAAAAGTCAAGTCTAAGAACATTACAGTTAATACCCGATCAACAGTTTATGTAGTTAGTTCGTACGCGTCCAGTTTGTAATCGTCCAGAAATACAGTGAATGTTCAAAGTTTATGTGAATAGTATACAGTACAATACAGTGATTGATTCGAAATACAGTCAGAATACTAGTTGCAACGAATCAAACGAACGAATAGCTTTACACGCTACTGATTTATTGCCACCGAGAGGCAGCGTGCCTACTCTCCGAGCAAAGTCGGATAACTAGATGATATCAAATTGATAACAACTTTTATTATCGCTGTTATCAATTTGATATTGTGTTATCAATGATAACCGAATGATAACAAAATTTGTTATCATTGAATAACATAACGCGTGTGTTGCCTCATGATATCATGAATCCAAATCATGGTGTATTTTCATAAGATGAAAACACCCTGAAATCATGATTCCATGAGTAATAATCTTGTTTTTCGATTCTGATTTCTACCCGTATATAACGCAAGCGACAAAATCAAAGAACAAACACTCTTTTCAGGCCAAGTGAAAATTATATTCCTGAAACTATAAAGCAATGGGTCAAAACATCGAATTTATTTTTGTTTTAACCTTTCAGTCGTCGCGCGAATTTTTGTAACGCGAGTAGTCGCGCTTTGTACAACACCCTTGGTTTTGCGAATATCCCAGGAGTCTGACCACTTAGAAAAATGACGTCTTCGGCAAAATTGTTCAGTAGCTTAAGGGCTATTATTATTATAGCCAAGAAATTCGGGATTTTGCCTCTAGACGGTGCTAGTGAGAATGAAACTTTTGTTTCTTAGATCTCATGATCCTGACCACTTAGAAAGATGACGTCTCCGGCAAAGCTGTTCGGTAACTCAAGGACTATCATTGTATGAGCTAGTTGATTCAAAATTTTGCCACTAGGCGGCGCTAGTGAGCATAAAACATTCGTCCAAATAATGATAGTCCCTGAGCTTCTGAACAACTTTACCGAAGGTGCCTGTATAAAAAGTCGAGATCCTGCAGTATTCGCAAAACAAAAATTTCATGCTCACTAGCGCCGCCTGGTGGCAAAATACCCTACTTCTTGGCTCAAATAATGAGAGCCCTTGAGCTACTGAACCACTTTGCCGAAGACACTATCTTTCTAAGTGGTCAGGCTCCTGAGATATCTGCAAACAAAAGTTTCATGCTCACTAGCGCCGCCTAGTGGCAAAATTTTGAATCAACTAGCTCGAAAAATGATAGTCCTTAACTTACTAAACAACTTTGCCGAAGACAACATCTTTCTAAATAGTCAGGATCCTGATATATCTGCAAAACAAAAGTAACATTTCCATGCCCACTAGTGCCACCTAGCGGTCAAATTCCGAATTAAATGAGGAACCATCAGATAGCGCTTCACCTCCAGAACAGCTTTAGTAAAGACCCCAAGTATCTATATTATCTGGAATTTAAGATATGACGATTTCAAACTGTGGTTTCCTAGATCCGTACATAGTACGTTCATTATTATGCGACTTGCATGTACATTTGTTGATTTTACCGTATTATAAAGCGCCATACTGTAAATAAAAACTATCGAGTATTGTTCTTAAGAGGATTCTTGAGGAATACATTTTGGTTTGGTGTCGATAGATATCTTTGTTGCAAAATGATAGCATATAAATCACAACTGTTGTACAAAGTACAACAGCGCGACAGCCCGAAGGTTAAACTCAGTCTTATTCACGAAAGCTTTAGATTTCACATTCCTAACCAAGCCTCAAAAAGCTATAAACCTTTCATACCGATTCCGTGTGGTGCATCGTCCTGTACTTCTGCCTAAGGTTGCAAATCCAGGCCACATCAAGCGAATGAATCTTCGGATGTGCTGAATCTGCGGAAACAATGAATTACATTTTATGGTGCCACCATGATGGAACAAACGCTTCACACATAATCTACCGAGATCTCCGGGCTTTCTGGCGATACCTTTATCTTTTCCCACTCATTTTCTCTATGTATGTGGCCCTGGAAAACCCTTGGAGCGAACCATGCTTTCTCCGATTATATTTTACCAATAAAGCTTCCATATTTATACGCCTCCCTTGGTTTTCCGTGTGGACTGTCTCCGGTTTCAGCACAATATTTTAAGGATTTCAAGCAAGCAGCTCCTTCCGTGTGAGAAGTGGAATGGATCCTTTTTCCAGTGGGCTCTTTTCACTCTCAGTCAGCCCAAAGCGCAAAGCTCCGGAACTCAGACAGATCTATGGCAAAAGTAAAATATCGAGTTTGTATGGGGTGTTGTACTGAATCTGAAGAATAAGGAGCTTTGCTTTTGTTGGACCGTCAAACGGGGTGACTTGATCATGGTTATTTGCCACTATATTACAACATGATTTGTTTGTGTAGGCCGTTTTGAAATTTCAACTCCTAGAAAATTTTTGTTATGATAAATATGTCTGTTCAGCAATGAATTTCTATTTTTAGTCGACCCTTTGATCATGGTTTTAAATGATCCAAGTTGAAAAGTGATGCAAGTCACCCCATTTTACAGTATCATGCTAAGACCACCCACCACAATCATCGTTGTCGTTGTCGTCGTCGTCGTCTTCATCCTGGAGTCACTGGAGTGAAGCAAGTTTCAATTTGAATTTGAGTGCAAAACGACGACAATTTTCCATTAGTAACTGGCAGTGCATGTTGGACACATGCAATATGCAACCGGGGGTGTCCTGTTGTCCTCGCTTTGTGTGTCGTGTTTTGTCGTTCTGTCTGAGTGTGTGGAAATTGCACTCTCTAAGCTGGATCTTGAATCGAATACTCTACGAGTCAGTCAAAGAGAATTTCCAATTGTTCGTTCGATATTGACCAGCTGCTTAGAATAGAATTAAAATGGGACAGCTTTGTTCGATATTCTGTTGAATTAATGGAATTTTTTTAGAATTAAAAACGAATGGAATTTTCTGAATTTAAATCTATACGTATAGATGACTGCCATTATCAAGGTTATAACATGAAATTGATATCATAAATTAAGTGAAAAGTATAGACCATGTTTAATTAGAATTGTTGATTAAATTTGCAAAAAGATCAATCGGCAAAGAAAGCTCTCAGTTAATAACTGTGGAAGTGCTCTCGAGAACACTAAACAGAGAAGCAGCCTCTGTCCCAGTTAAGACGTAACAACAGAAGGTGAAGATGCATCGAAGCCAAACAGCGAACCAAATCTCGAGAACCAGACAACCATTTGTGCTGAAAATTTAACTCATTCGTTAATCACAGGCGGTGATCAATTGATCAAATTTTCAGTGCGAATGGTTGTCAGATTCTCTAGACTTGTGCTCTTGAAATTTCGAGGTATGGCTTCGATGCATCTTCACCAGAAAGAAGATTAAAATAATCCGATGTACTCCAAGTAGTTCTTGGATAACCTTACACAGTCATAATATGACTCATGAATACACACTCGTTCAATCAGAATATCTTAGCATAGGAAATCGTTGCATAAAATCATGCCTCGAATGTTGTTTCAGAAATCAGGGACATGCTAATGTTTAAATATTATTCTGTTCCCGTTTCCTCCTGCATTCGAAAAGCAGTGAAACCTGCAAATACAACTTAACTCTATACTTTTGGTTCAGTCCAGATAATCCGAAGAGACATCTTGCGAAATTCTACTCCTGCCGAAATTTCCATCTCCAATCGTCATCGTCTCAAAACCGTTCCCAAGAGCTGCTGCTTGAGCGTGTGGTGTTGAATTCCGATTCCCAAAAACATAAACTAAACATTTGCTCCGTTCGGTCCGTTTCTCACCTCAAACCTCTATGATTTATGATTTCAGATCTGCAAGTGCAGGACAGTGGCTGGTATCGGTGCGTAGCTCGAGTCGGAAGCACGGTAGCATCGTCCGCCTGGAGTGCATACTTGACGGTAAGTGGAAATCCTTTTTGGTAGGAATAATGCTCATATTTATGTCTCCATGAATGAAAAGATAAATTTCGGCAAACATGCTATGAATGAAATTTCGAATGCTTAACCCGCTGTCTGCGTCAAAAATTAATTACGTTGTCTGTGTCTTAGGGTCAAACATAATATATATATATATATATATATATATATATATATATATATAAGAAATATACATTTTCAAATTATTTTCAAAGATACTTATACAAATAAGCTGAAAGTTTTCATACTAAAATTGTTTTTTTTTGCTTGGCTCAGTCGCTATGTAGCTTGACAGAGCCAATGTCACATTTCTCATAAAATTCCGATACATAAAGAAGTTGACCCCAGAACACAGACAAAGGGTAAAACCGAATCCCACTTTTCATCTGTTCTTCCAGGTCGAAGATAACCTCCCCACCTCCCAGCAACGAGTCTTCAACGGCGACCTTCTCCCCTCTGCTCCCGGTTCGCCCAAAGCCCTCAACATTACCAACAGCAACGTGACCCTAGCGTGGCCAATCCGAAGCACAAACGCACCATCTCCGGACAAGTCCCGTTCCTCCTCCCTCACCTACACACTCGAACAGTTCTGCCTGGACGATACTAGCAGCAACAGTCTTCCGACGACACCTTCGCAACCGGACGGCGGATGGGAGATAGCACTTCGGCACCTAGCTGGCAACACTGCCACCGTTACTGGGTTGCGTCCGGACACGTCCTACCTCTTCGTAGTTCGAGCGGAAAATGCGTACGGCTGCTCGGTGCCGTCTGCTGTTTCGGTTCCGATTCGCACGCTGTCCTCGGACGATCGGGTCACCGTGCCAGCCGAGATGGAAAGCGCCCGGAACGTTCTCAGCGGGAAGGTGAGTCACAGATTGTGTGTATATTTTGAGGTGTTTGGAAGAAGGAGGATCTAAAGAGTGGTTCTCAACTTCTGTTAGAAGTTTAAAATCCATCCTTCTATGATTCTTGACTCAAGTTGACTGTGTATTCTTGAATATTGATTCTGTTTTTCATACAGCTGAGGAACGGTAAGCACAGTTTGAATTATTCAGAATAATTTTAAAACGCAATTAGTGGAAGCACTCGAAAAGATGATAAACAGACTTCATCTCAGTTGAGACGTAACGTCTTCAATATAATCTTAAAATATGTTGATGAATTTTATGGCATTTTAGAATATTAATTTTTGATTCGCAATTCGGTCGTTATATGACAAATCCATCCCACTCGATTTGAAGAAATTCTACAAGGGAAACTGGGGGGGCCTAAACTTCAATAAAATCGTGGGGGCAATCCCAATCCCAATCCCAATCCCAATCCCAATCCCAATCCCAATCCCAATCCCAATCCCAATCCCAATCCCAATCCCAATCCCAATCCCAATCCCAATCCCAATCCCAATCCCAATCCCAATCCCAATCCCAATCCCAATCCCAATCCCAATCCCAATCCCAATCCCAATCCGAAATTTCCTTCGGAACGTTATTTTGCTTATTTCCTTCAGAATTTTCATCGGAATTTCCTTCTAAATTGCTTTTAAATTTCGTTCGGAATATTCTTTGAAATTTCCCTTAAGGTTTTTTCTTTGAGCTATGTTCTATAATCACCTTGAGGAATATTTTGGAATTATCCTCGAAAAAAAAGTTTGCTTTGCAATTCCCTTTGAAATTTTTTAAAATTTCTTTCGAAATTTGTTTTGGAATTTGTTTTGAAATTTCTTTCGAAATTCCTCCTGGAATTCCTTCGGAATTTCCTTAAACATTTGATTTGGTATTTACTTTTAAATTTCGGTTGGAATTCTCTTTCAGAATTTCCTTTGGAATTTCTTCTGGTATTTCTTCGAAGTTTCCTTTTGAATTTTCTTCGGAATTTTCTATTTATTTTATTCCTTTGGAATTTCTCCTTAAATCCCCTTATCGTCCTGTATTGCCTTCTGGAATTTTGGTCGAAAGTTCCTTTCAAATTAACATACCTAAAAATTTCCTCCTAAATTTCGTTCGGGATTTCTTTTGGAACTTCGTTTGGAAAATCGTTGGAATTTTGTTCGCAATTTTCTTTTCGGGATTTTTCTTCGGAATTTCATTTGAGGGTTTCTTTAAGAATTTTTATCGGAATTTCCTTTAAAATTTTCATTAAAATTTTTAATGTATAGTTCTTTTGCAATTTCCAATGAAATTTTCTTAGGAATATTCTTCAGAATTTCCTTATTTTTTTTTTGAATTCCCTTTGAAATATCTTCCGGAATTTCCCTTGAAATGGCTTCCTGTATTTCCTCTGAAATTTCTTTCGGAATTTCTTCTGAAATTTCCTTTGAAATAAACATAACAATTTCCTTCTAGAATTTCCTCTGGGATTTCATTAGGAATTCCTTTCGAAGTTCGCTTTGGAAATTTTTGAATTTCCTCCGAAATTTGACCTTCAGATTTTTTTTCGAAATTCCTTATAGAATATCATCTGAGTTTCCTTTAGAATTTCCATTTTGATTTCCTTTTAAATATTCTTAGGAATTTTCTTCGGGATTCCCTTTTATTTTATTTTTTTGAATTTCGTTTGAATTTTTTTTTTCGAAATTTACCTGGGATTTCCCTTCTGATTTTCCGAAGAAATTTTAATGGAAATTCCAAAGAAATTTTGAAGGAAATTTCTAAAGACATCAAAAGGAAATTACAAAGGAAATTTCAAAATAATCTGAAAAAAGTTCCGAAAAGAATTCTGAGGTAAAAAAAAATGTTTTTGAAATTTCCTTCGAAATTTTTTTGGTGTTTACTTCGGTATTTCCTTTCAGAATTTCTTTGGAATTTATGTTTGTATTTCTTTGAAATTTCCTTCCAAATTCCCATAAAAATTCATTATGAATTTTCCTCGGAATTTCCCTTAACTTTTTGAAATTTCCTTTGGAATTTCCTGTATTTCCTAAGGAATTTTGCTTCTGTAATTTTTTCAGGAATTTCCTTCGAAATTTCTTTGAATTTCATTCTGAATTTTCTTAATTTTTTCGGAATTTCCTTTGAATTTTTTTCGATATTTTCCTTGAAATTTCGTCCTGTATTTCCTCTTTAATTTCCTTTGATATTTCATTCGGGAAAACTTATGGAATTTCGTTTTGAAATTCGTTGGAAATTCCTCTAAAATTTCCTTCGGAATTTCTTCTGAAATTTCCTGCGAAATTTCCTTTGAAATTAACATAAAAATTTCTCTCTGGAATTTCGACCGGAATTTCCTCTGGAATTTCCTTTGAAATTTCCTCCTAACGGCTTTGAAGTTTCGTTCGGAAATTCGTTTGGAATCTCGTTCGTAAATTTCATTGAAATTTCCTTCGGATTTTTCATCGAAATTTCCTATGAGAATTTCTTTCAGAATTTCCATCGGAATTTCCTTTAGAATTTCCATTGAAATATTCTGTGGAGTTTCTTTGAAATTTACTTTCGAATTTCCTCTGGATTTTTCTCTGGAATTTTCTCTTAAATTTCCTTTTAAATTGCTTCGAAATTTCGTTTGGAATTTTTTCTTTTTTTTTAGAAATTTCCTTTGAGGTTTCTTTTACAATTTCTTTCGGAATTTGTTAAAATAGCCTTTGAAATTTTCTTTGAAATTTCATCCAGAATTTTTCCGAAATTTGACCTTCAGAATTTCTTTCGAAATTCCTTTTAAAGTATCATCGGAATTTTCTTTAGAATTTTCGTTATAATTTTCTTTGGTTGTTTTAGGAATTTTCGTCGGAATTCCCTTTTAGTTTATTTCTGGAATTTTCTTTTTGAATTTCCAAAGAAATTCTAAAGGAAATTCCAAAGAAATTTCGAAAGAAATTTTTAAGGAAACTCAAAAGGAAATTCCGATAGAAATTACAAAGAAAATTCAAAAACAAATCTGAAGTCAATTCCTTAGGGAAACAAATATTCCTGCTAAGCCTAACCTTCAGGTTTGCTATTTTGTTTTGAATAAGGAATGTTCATCTGATCTGTTTAACCAGAGTTGCCAGCTATATATACTATGTATTGGAAGATTGTATGATTTAAAATAACTTTTTAAACATTGATCAAAATTCCATAATTTAAAAACTCTTTCTCACTGTAGCAATCAAGCACCGTAGCCATCCAAAATCTGAATTTGATAACCAGCAGGTCAGCTCTGGAAAGTCCTTGAGATCAAACTTTGATGGCAATCTTGAACCTAAATTTTCGTATTTGATTTTACCAAACTAAAGGTTGAGAACCTCTGATATCGAGCCTCATTTGTTGTGATTTATAGTTGACCTACATTTTGGGCTCAGTGGAAGCCGGAATGCTTCCAGCTGAACGCACGATATCCGTACCAAGGGGCTGAACTCATGTTGTAGAATGATAATTGCGACGTACCTTGGTGCACTTGCATGCGAGTATACAGTTTATTTATAAGCTTTGAGACTGGAGATTCTCTGCAACTCAGAGACACTATTTTGATGACCGAAATAAATCACTCTTGAGCTTGAGAACTTTATCCGATGAAATTCCTTCTCCCCTTCTTCTCGCAGATTTTGGAGCTGATTGACATCATACCGTTATCGTCGACATCGGTTCGCCTGGAGTGGCTGCTGCACGTGAACAGTTCCGAGCAGTTCGTCGAGGGATTCTACGTGCGTTACCGAGAGCTGGATTCTCCCACTCAGCGCTACTCGATGCTGTCGATCCCGAACAACGAAATCGAACAGCACATCATCACCAACTTGGCAAAGTTTACCAAGTACGAGTTCTTCCTTACGCCGTTTTTCAAGAACCTGGAAGGTCAACCGAGCAACGCCCGGATCGTACAAACCATGGAGGACTTACCTTCGATTGCACCGGGCAACATCCAAACCGGAATGTTGAATCTCACAGCCGGCTGGGTACGCTGGAGTCCGCCACCGAAGGATCAACTCAATGGAGTTCTGCAGGGGTACAAGATCCAGGTCAAGGTTGGGAACGTCTCCAAACTGCTGGCGCAGATGACGCTGAATGCAACCACAACTTCAGTTATGCTCAACAACCTGACCACGGGATCGAGCTATAGCATTCGAGTTGGTGCGTTCAACAGGGTCGGACTAGGACCTTACTCTAAACCAGTACATCTAACGATGGACCCCTCGTTCGTGATCGTGCCGCAAGGAGTCCACAATAGCTACAACGACTACGAAGACTTCCGTCACCACAACTTCCTTCACGAGACGTGGTTTATGATCTTCGTTGTGTTATCCCTATTCGTCATACTGCTGTTCACGATCGTTGGCGGGGTGATTTTCTTCAAGCGGCGTCAAGGGCTCGGTAAACCGGTTGTGACGGTCCCGATCGGAGCCAGACGAGACTTGCCAAATTTGAGCGTGTCGAGAAAAGATAACGGTATATGGATTGATCGTGGCTGGAGGACCTGCGATACAGATAAGGATTCCGGACTGAGCTCGATCAAGCTGCTGGAAGGAAACCAAATCTATCCGAACCAAGCGATGTCCGACGGAGGAACAGACTATGCGGAGGTCGACCCGAGAGGTGTCACTTCGTTCTACAATTGTAGGAAGGTAAGTTCTAGCTATAGATGGTTGGGGTTCGGTGAAGAATTAAAGATGATTTGTTTCCCACAGTCCCCGGAAAGTCCAACGCCGTACGCTACAACCATGATCATTAATGGGATTCCCCACAGCGAGAATGGCGATTTGAGCTATCAAGGCCATGACACTTTTTCGTCTACGTCTTCCAGTTTCCGATCATTCTACGGGTATCCAAGGCCGCTCAACAGCAATCAAGGTAATTGATGTCCACGAAATTGCGTGCACATATATTGATTTTCTTTTTCGACAGTCCCACCGAACTGGGTCGACTACCTTCCGCCACCACCGGAGCATCCTCCACCGGCTCCGCAACCGCTTGATATCAACCAGCTGAACCACGTGTACCCCTCGGAGCTGGTTGGAACCATTTCTAGCTCGCAAGCCAGTTCCTACTGTTCGCGACGTACCAGTGGGTACAAGTGAGACCTGGCCCCACATCGCACCCACAGCCACTACCTGATCAGTCCAACGGATGCCTTCCCGCCGAGCCATTTCTTCTACTAGCGATCGCCACTGAAGGTCGCGGAAGGCACCCGGCAGTGACCAGATGTTAACAACTTAAGCTTTTGCGGATTTCGAACTCGAACTGAATACCGTACAAATCAAGAAAGAAACATGCACAAAACTGGAGACTGACAACCACATCGAAGTCCCTCACCTCCGGAGATGCTCCGCAAAAGCAAAGTTAACATCGTATTCAAATGCGGGCTGGAAGCGATTGAGCCCTTGCGGTAAGTTTTATTAATTAGAAAGCAAATTTTAATATCTCACTCGAAACTTTCATTTTCTTTCGTATTTCTCAAAGGTTGCCAGCTGGCACATTCTCCGAATTGAGCATTCCCGCCCCCCAAAATGGGAACGATTCTTGCGATGAAGCGTGCCGTTGGATGAGTTTACCGACATCAAGTCGGGGAAATCTTCGCCACCGAAATAAGGTGCCATCGCTGACATTAGGAAATAAGTAAGAGACATAACACTCATCCATTCAAACTATTTACAAAACGAGCTTCAAAAGCACTGACTAGATTACAAAACTTGCAAACCAAAAACGAACGAAAACTCGACTATAGACAACTAGAGATGCAGTAGTGAATATATTTATTTTGTGCTAGCTTCGATAACACTGATGAAACAGATGCCAATAAAAAGATCTCAAAATGCAAACTTAGATTGAGGGCCGTCTGGTGATTTTCGATGACAGTTCCATTTTGTTAACCTACCAACGTTCACATTATTGGGCATTGCACAGCAAATTTCTCTCTCTTTCGCTCTTCAACAAAACTTGAAAACAATGGTGCCAGTACCTGTCAACTTTGACAGGTACTGACACCATTGTTTTCAGATTTTCCGAAGGAGGGAAAGAGAGCGATTTTCTGATGATGTCACCGTGCAATGGGCAATATCACATTCATATTCATAGTAGAAAAGGGGTTCTGGCAACACTGTTATATAGTTGACACTTGTTTCTCTGTTGCGTTTTTCTTTTTTAATTTGAGTCCAAAGAGTGTAAATCACGTCAAAAAAAAAATTCAAGTTCACTGCTGTTGTTACTTCTGGAGGTTCTGGTTCCAAGGAACAATTGATAGCTTTTAAGATAATTACGTGTTAAATTAAAGCTGCATACCAGCAGCCATTGCAAAAAATGTTGACCAGCATTATAATTAAAACCTATAAACAGCGGGGGGCCCAGATAGCCGTAGCGGTAAACGCGCAGCTATTCAGCAAGACTAAGCTGAGGGTCGTGGGTTCGAATCCCACCGGTCGAGGGTCTTTTCGTAATGGAAATTTTCTCGACTTCCCAGGGCATAGAGTATCTTCGTACCTGCCACACGATATACGCATGCAAAAATGGTCATTGGCATAGTAAGCTCTCAGTTAATAACTGTGGAAGTGCTCATAAGAACACTAAGCTGAGAAGCAGGCTCTGTCCCAGTGGGGACGTAACGCCAGAAAGAAGAAAAAGAAACAATGTGAACAACAGTATATGAGCATGTTTGTATTCAAGCAAACAAATTTCCCAAATGTAGTGATCATCATCTGCGACGTTATATCGGAAAAAGTTACTAACCATAACATTTTTAATGATAAGAGATATCCGCAAAACAAAAATTCTTTGCTCACTAGCGCCGCCTAGTGGCAAAATTCCAAAACTTTCGGCTCAAATAATGTTAGCCCTTGTGGATTCTATCCTGTTAGGCCGAATGCGTTAGGCCGAAAGGGTCGTTAGGTCGAAAATGGCCGATGGTTGTAATGAACCTAGAAGCCCACAAAAACCGCTACGAAATACACCTAGAAAGAACAGCCTTCGATTAAAAGAAGGAAAAGTCACTGATGAATATGTTAGTCATTTGAAATAGTAGTAAATGATCAGATGTTATTTCGGCCGAACGACCCTTTCGGCTTAATGACCTGCCCTTGTGAAATTGAGCAACTTTTCCGAAGACGCCATCTTTCTAAATGGTCAGGCTACTGAGCTATGCGCAAAACAAAAATTCCATGCCCACTAGCGCCACCTGGTGGCGTAATTCCGTATCAGAACGACCATCGCATGCCAGCCCTTGGGCTACTGAACAACTCTTCCGAAGACACCAACCTTCCAAAACTTCAGGATCTAGAGATATCATATGTTACAAAATTTTGCATTCTTATTCCTCATGGTTCATATAGTGCAAATCAGAAAAAGCGCCCCAACCGGGCAAGTTCTCAACTAAAAGGATGATCCTCAACTCCTAAAGGTAGATCGTATTTAGCCAAAATAACGATTAATAAACACATTGTTCAGCAACAAATAAGCCTTACAAAAGAGGTCACACCATAGACAAATTTTCGAAAAATGGACAACAATTCTCGCGTTCAGTATCATAAGGGCGTAACTGCAGTTTCGAAGAAACCGAGAAAATTCACGTATTTATTTTGTTTTGAAGTTAATTTATCTGACAATTTATACAAATACTATCACGACATTAGAGTATCCGGTGCCACATGAAGTACACGTAAAAAATGCTAGAAAATGAAATAAATTGTAGTTAATCCGGTATGTCGCATTGGAAAAAGTTACGTCACGAAGCAAAATCATCACCAAATAGACTCTGAGAGTCTTTAATAACTTTTTGTTGAAATTTCATTCCTTCTGGAATAGAACCAGCTTCTTAAGTATGTACACTTTGGACATATTTACAATTAATGAAACAAAACTTTCTTCAATAATACAACTTTGGTGTCCATGTATCGTTTACGGCTAATTTTACAGGAAAAGTTTGTCAATTTTCAACCAGAATTTGATCGAATTAATACGAGTTATTGCACACTGGTTCCAGATCGTCCTTTTCTGTTCCTACAACATTGTCTGTACGGGAATCCGCTGTGCTGTGTTCAATAATGGTAACACAAATTTACTGAAAAATGTTTAGACTGGTTTTTAACCATCACTCATCTACAATTGCAGTGTAGTACTTACTACGCGGGGACGGACCTGGTGTAGTGGTTATAACACTCGCCTCTCACGCCGAGGACCTGGGATCGAATCCCATCCCCGAGATAGTCACTAAAAATTTCAGTGACGTCTTCCTTCGGAAGGGAAGTAAAGCCGTTGGTCCCGAGATGAGCCCAGGGTTAAAAATCTCGTTAATAAAGATAGAAAAAAAAACTTACTACATCCTCGAATGCATCGAACTTTGACAACTGCGCCATATCGTGTGTAAAATGATCAAATAATACGGAGCAGCAAATACTTTCTGTTAGACATTTTGTAAACAGTGAACAGTATCACAGTTGGCGTAGATGGTGACCAGAAAAATTACGCCTGACGAATCTTTGTTCCCATTGCAGTTCTGTAGTTACGTCAAATTATGTTTTTTTGAAAATATGGCATTTCTAGAATGTTTTTAGTAATAATTTATGGTAGGGTTATAGTTTCGGACCTATAAAAT
Source organism: Aedes aegypti (assembly GCF_002204515.2). Classification (NCBI taxonomy): domain Eukaryota; kingdom Metazoa; phylum Arthropoda; class Insecta; order Diptera; family Culicidae; genus Aedes; species Aedes aegypti. Next base: position 324,233,569 of record NC_035109.1, read on the forward strand.
TCAAATATTACGAAATCTAATTACCCGCCAAAACTGCAGATACGCCCTTATGATACTGGACACGAGAAATATCTAAAAATTGCGTTGTGTCCTAATGTATTGCAATGTTCATCTTACTAATATTATTATTATTCGATTAATCATTTCAGACTGGTTTAACTTTGTGAGTAAACTTTATTTTTAACCAGCATTGACATAAATTTTCTCACTGTGCGCTATTAATAGCCGACTGAATTCAGCTTGCATCAGTACTTAACAGCAGCAGAAGTAATGCGCTTGTTCAGTTGTTGATCAGCATAGCACGTGTTGATAAAACGTTGTTCAATAGAAGATCATGCATGATCAATATTCAACTACAAGAAGTTTATATTGGGCACTGGAAGGCTGATACATGAATTCAAGGATGGCGCAGATGGCAAGGTATACCGCTGACGATGGGAAGGTCTCAAGTTTGAATCCAGTATCCAGGTAATTGTTAAAAGTGGTTATTAACTCATGGTAAAAGTATACACTGCATTTGAAGTGCAGTGTTAAGCAATTTTTGGTCATTTATTTGTTTTCAATCAATTTTGTGACAGTTGAATAAATGCTGAGATAAAGTGATTTTGAAGTTAAAGAATAAAGTCAATATACAACGACACGCTTTATAACTTCTCCAAATTTGTGTGAACAACGCCTGAAACAAAGACTTCACATGGAAATATTTAAAACGTTGTTAAACATGATGTTGAATTCAACTGCAATAATGTTGTTTGTTAAATTAGCGTTGTTAAATCAACATTCCTTATTAGGCTAAGTAAAACCTGAATAAACATCATTTACAATCACTAAATGATAAGTAGCCTAATAATTTCGCCAGATTTGCTTGAACAAAGTGTGCGTAGCAGCTGCAAGGTAATATAATAAAGCAACTATTCGGTATGTAGTTGTAAGAAATTGCTCAATAAATTATTGGTGCTTTTCGGTGATGGTTAACAACTTCCATTGATGATTTTTTTACGTTTCCAAAACAACGAGACGGCCGATACTTGGACTACATGTCGGAGAGTCCACACACTCACAAAGTGAACACGATGATCGCGCTGATCGATAGAGCACTCAAGCTAACAGACGTCGAAAGGAGGGAGGAAAGCCTTAGAATGGTCAAAAATATTCTCCGAAATAACAGTTACCCGGATAACGTGATACAGCGAACGATTAAAGGCCGAAATGCAATGATAGCGCAACGGCAGTAACGGAAAGCGGAACCGGTTCGCCAGTATGAATCACACCATCTCGACTGAGCTGACAACGAATGAAATTGAACTAAAACACTGAGTCGACTAGCTTTTTGTAGTTCATTCTGGCGAACCGGTTCCGCTTTCCGTTACTGCCGTTGCGCTATCATTGCGTTTGGGCCTTAAGGTGAAGATGAATCGAAGCCAAAGTTAAAATTTTCAAGAGCACGGATCTGGAGAACCAAACATCCGTTTGAGCTGAAAACCTAATCGATTGGTCACCACCATCTAGTGACCAATCGATTAAGTTTTCAGCTTGAATGGATGTTTGGTTCTCCAGATCCGTGCTCTTGAAAATTTTAACTTTGGCTTCGATTCATCTTCACCTTAAGGAGCGAGCTCATTTACTGTACAACACACTGGAGAATGTGAGGGAGAAGGAGGAAATATAAAAATACGTTTCTATCCCATACATCCCTAGTTAAGGCGAGAAGGTGAGCAAAGTCTTGAAAAAACACGACATCACTGCTTCATTCAAACCGTGTGATAAGGTGGAAACGGTAGGTGAACTCAAGGATGCTATACCACCGATGAAGCAAACCAACGTGGTATACAGCATCCCTTGTGGAGCTTGTGAACGCAAAGAATACATTGGACAAACATCTCAAACACTGGACAAGCGCATCGCGCAACACAAGAACTCTATACGCACCAATGCTTCAGCCACGGGACTCAAGCAACACGCAATTGGCAGATTTAGTGAATATACAGTCAGGTCTCCTATTAGACACATGGTTGGGGGGCGTTATAGGAATCCGCGTTATAGGAGACCCAGGACTTAAGGGATTTCAACACTTTGGGGGTGTTGTTGAATATCTCGTATGCACGCGATAGAAAACGGACATCAATTTGACTTCTCTCGTACACGAATCTTAGAGAGTATCAACCATGACGCAAGCCGAGTAGCAGCAGCAATAGTTCACATTAAGACAAATAGAGAGACAACTGTAAACTTACAACGTGACGTAGACGGGTTCTCAAACACATACAACAATTTCATAAATAAACTTAAAGACGAACAACGACGAACAGAACAACGACAAGAGGTACGAGAACATAGAGAAACGACGTAGAAAATTAGAATTAAGTGTGCCGCCTCAACGGACGAACGGGCGGCGGAATTGTAAGTGTTTTCTATGTTAAATTGTAAAAAATGGTTTGTGAAGAATTATATTATTTGTGTTTTTTTTTTGTGTAATGTTCTATGTTTGTGTAACAGTTTCTGAGGGTGACCGAAAGAATAAAAGTAGGTTGATACGTAATAATTCATCAATGGAAGTTATTAACCATCTCCGAAATGCATCAATAAACCGTAAACGATTAAGTAAACGATGAATAAAATTAAAGCAAGATAAAATAGGTAAATGTTTCTTGGGGTACTTTTTTATTCAGGTGATAACTATAAGCATAATCGACCCTGATGCTTATTATCTCAAACCGTGCACACAATTAGGTTTTGGTTTACTACGGCTATTGTGAATTGCATGATTGAATAGTTTAGTACTGGACAGTTGTGGAAAAGTTCGCATCACGAAGCAGCTCACGAGTGTATACCAACGCATAACAAACATCACAGACTCGCGAACTAGCTTGGTGTGAGTAAGTCCGCACCCGTCTGCTCTGGAGAACATGTCAAAATAAGTAGCAACAAGCTCGGGAACGTTTACTCGCGAGTAATCGAGCAAGGTGTGATTTATTATGGTGTTGAAAGACAAATTCACGGTGTCTCTGGTAGAACAACATTAATATAAAAAAATCATTATCGCTAAAACATCCACCAAATGAAAGCTTAGGCTTTTCCCTTTCATTTGAGACCTGTTTGGAAATGTTCTATCGGGGGGTCCTGAACATTTTTTTCAAAACAGTACAATGCCGTTTTTGACGTTGGATAACGTCTTTCGGCAACATATGGGGGTACAATTCAGAAAAACGAAAAATTGAGCATGTAACGAAAAATGGCCAGGTTTTGACCGCTAATAACTCAGTCATTTATCGATAGATTTTCAATATTTATCCATGAATCGATTGGAAATTTATCTACGCGTCGATTCAAATTGAAGACATTATTGATTATTCGCAACAAACTATTGAAAAATCGTAAAACGTTGACCCCTTTCTTATCTAACCAATCACGTCCAAGCACATTTTTGGATTCCGCTTCCCTCTATAAAAGCGCACCGCACCCTGCTTCTTCCTTCAGTCTTCTTTTTGCGGTCGGACTGTGAACACGGTCGGTTGAGTCATTTTCGCTTTGCGTTTGCACCCGCTTCACAGTTCAATTTGCACTGAACGAAAACTCCGGTCGCACATTGAATGATCATTGACTCATCCGAGCCCCATACCTATTTTCAGACACAATCAAGATGATTTTCATCTGCGCGAAAATCATCTGTTTACAAATCACTCCGAATGAAAATCATCCAGTCTTGGAATGATTTTTATCCTTCGAATAGATGCCTCAAATTGAATGATCATCATACATGCATGTAAGCAATCCCCATTCCATTGTAATTAATAATTTAAAAGAATTCAAATAAAAAATAAACAACTTCAGAGCATTGTTGGTGAATGTACATTGTTAGTTATTTCGTTAACGAGGTTATCAAATATATTATTTACCAGTCTTCAGGAACAGATGCCAACCTACCGAATACATTGTATGACCTCCAAATACTTGCAGATTTGCGACCTGTGATTGGTAGATACCATTAAGAAGTGTTAAATAAATGATACAAAAGAGGCTAATGTAGGATTCCATGTGCAATTACCTGTAAAATTCACCCAGAAACGCTTGGAAAACCACGCTGCCGTCACCATGTTTACGTTTAGATTTAGAAGATTGTTTTGACATTTGACCATCCCCTTTTCATCTGATACTTCAGACAGTAATTGAATGATTTTCGGTTTGAGACAAGGGAGATATTAAAATCCGTCATAAGTTGCATGCTATTCATTCGTGTTACCATTGTTCAATTAGCTGCCTAATACCATTCTATTATGATCTAAAGTTCATCTCCGAATTGGATGATTTTTGTTCAACAGACAGTGGATACATCATATTCCTTCAAAGTCATTCAAAATGAGGAATATAATGTTTTATGATCCTGTGAATTACAAATCATTCAATGTGCGACCGGAGTTTTCGTTCAGTGTGTGTCGTCGGAAGAGGAAGACGCAAGCTTGATTTGCGGCGGCGATGCCGATGGCTTGGGCGCTTCTCCGAGCGGCGAACTACTGCCGCTTAGAGAAGCGCCCAAACCATCGTCATCGCCGCCGAAAATTTATCCGCGCTTGCAGATTTCGACTCGTAATAAATTCAGTTTCGGTGGTCAAGAAGCAAGCCCGCTAGGAACGAAATACCGCAGTTGCTGATCCGAGGAGCTGCTGCTAATCGAGCGTCGGATTGGCGAAATCGCACAAGATGTCAAGAATGAGCTCCGTTTCCAGATTCCGACTTTTGCCCGGTGATCCACAACCCGCTGGTCTTGTGCGCCATCCACGTCACGAAACATTTAGCTGGTTTGTCGTATAAGCAAATCGGCGCTTTTCAGGGCCATCAAAAGTGTTGAAAAGAGTTAAAAGAATAATATTTCCAACCTTATTACATCTTATATTTCTCAATCAATCTCACAGCTTCATACAAAAATTAATTTGTCATGAATAATTGATAGCACGACAATTTGATACTGTATTCGCGGACGTAGCTGCAGTGCCGTCGGGGTGAGTGTTCAACATTTCACAACGGTTGTTAAATACAGTGGCATTTCCAACAGCTTCTTAGACTTGCCATATATTATGATAACATATGTAACAAAATTGCGACATATTTAGAATGCTTCTGAAAAGGAATTCTCATTGAACAATTTTCATCATTTTGGCATCCATGGATCAGAAATTTTCCTTCATACTAAAGATAACTATTGATTATCAATAGCTAACCATTGAATATTAGAAATCTTTCTACGAATCGACTCCAATGATTAAAACTATTAATTTTCATGAATAAACTTTTGAAAAATTGATATATATCAAGGCATGTCTTATTTTCCATAGAAAAGCACATTTTTCTTGTGTTTTCCTAGCACAGACATCATTGCTCGATATCTTAGCCACTTTCGTCATGCAAAGGGACACGCCCCTTTCGGTCTTCTTCTTACTCCTCTTTATTCTATCGTGTTCAGTCGAAACCAACCAAGCTTCAATGAGCCCCGCGCACATCAGTCAATCGTCGACCAGCAATTGGAGAAGAACTCCTGTCGGAATAAATTTTACACATTCGTCGCTGCCGCTGCTTCTGCCTTTGTTTATTCCCAACCCAAGCTAAATGCTGCGGGTTCCGTGAAATCGCTCATCATGGCCATGGGCATCCAGCTAGACCATCAAATTCGTGGAGCACGCGTCTTGAAAATTGCCGTCGAAGGAGTGAGAAAACCAACGAAAACAAGGAAGCACAAAATTACTGACCGCATTTCGATTTAATCGTCTTTGGTAATCTTTTGGTGTGTTTCTGTCTAACAATGGATTGACAACCCAGTTTGATCGACGGTGACTAGCCCCAACCGTCCTTTTCAGGACGACCATTTCATTTTGAAAGAGTTGTGAGAATTTTCCACCGTGAAGAGCGACATTACTGGTGATTGGATGTGATTGATTCAGATTTTTTGGGAACCTAGATAAAACTTTGTTTGCCATTTATCTCCGTTGAAAACTTATCATTCGAAATTACAATTGATAACTTAATAAATTAATTAATCAATTGTGGCCCTGCAAATGGTTGTTGTTTGAAATTGTGCATCAATGTAATTAAAGCGCGTTCGCCACGGATACGACGAGCCAGCTGGATGTACTTCGGCATGATGGAGACACGCTTGGCGTGGATCGCGTACAGGTTGGTATCCTCAAACAAACTGACTAGTTAGGCCACGCTCGCTTCCTGCAGGGCCATGACGGTCATGCTCTGGAATCGCAGATCGGAAGAAGTCCTGATCGATTTCACCGCCAACAACAACGATTGCTGTGGCGCATAAGATTTGCAATCTCTGCACCTGTTATGATGTAGAGCTGGGCTTGTCAGATGATTATGGTGATATTTGCGCTGCCGATATCACTATAATGAATTGTCGGGCACTACTGGTTTGCCTCTACATTTCTCCGGATACCACAATGAAGCAGAAGAAGTTCTTCATGGCGCGGAACTTCTTCGAGAATCAAAAGGAGACCACCCAAGCAACCAAAAGTTCGTATTTTACTTGATGAGCGAACTTAGAAGTTCAAACACGGTTCAGATTAAGTTCGTTAGAACTTTATGGCTGATTTGAAGGTCCTAAGAAAGCTATCAGAACAAAGTTCTCAATTCAGTTCCACGTATACTTATCTGAACTTTCAAGTAGAAATTTGGTTCTGGGGTTGTTTTCCAAGAGAATTCAAAGTTCGCGAGTTCTATTTTTAGAAACACAACTATAGGAAATCATCATATCAAGTAAAATTATGTACCATACCAAAACGCGCACATGGAGCAGCAGTATGGTATCCGATTTCAACGAAGAGGACTTGGGTTCTAATCTCAGAAGGAGTAATTATCCATAGATAATTTATAAAACTATAACTTATAAGGGGTCATGCACAAATTACGTCACGCTCAAAGGGGGGAGGAGGTCAAGCCAAGCATGACAAGCCTTACAAAATTTTAGAAGGTATCATACAAAAAACGTGACAATGGGGGGGGGGGGGGGGGAAGGGGGTCGAAAAAGTCGAAATTTAGCGTGACATAATTTGTGTACCATCCCTAACAAAAAACACTTTCGCCAAGCCAAAGCTATGCTGTCTCATTAGAAATAAATTGAATAAAAAACAGTGCATAATGAAAAAATATTTTGATTATTTTATTCACGTTTCTTTATGAGCTGAATTGTATTCTTTACAGTCCCGTGACTGAACTTATTGTGAACTAGAGTTCGATTGATTACTTAAAAAGTGGGCTGTATAGAATGCTCTTCATGATTTTTTGATCTGCTGATTAAGCTCAAACATGCTATTTTGTCCGTACTTTTGGTTGCTTGGGCATGCCAATCATCGTGACAGGTAACTTCAACATCGATTTGAGCAAAGAGGAGTACACAGAGTTAGCGGACTTCATGGACAAGAACCTCAACCTCAAACTGGCTTCGGAATCCACTAAAGCAACCAATCTTAGTGGATCATGAATGGACCTAATGTTCAACCGGTATATTTTTTTGGAGAGCAAAAGTTACCGCTCATGCTTCTTCTTCCATCGACCGGTTCTATCGGTGTTGAAGTGTTAACCGAACCAACCAAATAATAACACTCAATATCCATAATAGATCAGAATTGACATGCAACAAATAGTTTGAAAATTGATTAGATTTTTAGATTTCTAGGTAAATCTTTCATAAGTTCGTGACGGTCCTAAATCAGGAAATAGAAGAAGCTAACGTTATCCAACGTCAACTTGGCGGTCGTACTCGGAAACAACCTCTTACTTTTTTTTATGTTGTACATTGGGTGGTAAACCATGTAGATTCGACAAACAACCAATTCAATTGGCATTACTGTGTCTACTACGTTTTGCCTTTAGTTTTGGTGAGATTGTTGTTCTCACATCATTATATGCTTCGAGTGGTAGATTTTAAATTGTGTTTATATTTATACAGTGCTTTATTCAAAAAATTAAATTGGTTACTGAACGAATAAACGTGCAAGCTCGGTATTTTGTAGGACAATACCAGACTTTGATCCTGATGTCGTGAAAAATGTGCTGTTCAATAATATCAACCACTATTGCTGATAACAGATGCAGACACATATTCTTTAAACACAATACGCAAATCTTCGAACGATTGTATTCGAGGCTTTTTGGTTTCTTGTTTCAGGTCTCCTGACAGAGTGAAGCTTAAATATATATTTATTAATAGGTGTGAAATTGGGATATATTTATTGTAATTATTAACAGGCATACCTCTAATCATCAAACCAATGACCAAAAACAATGAATTTATAAACTTATCACGCGACATAATCACCATTTTTTTGCTATACCACCTTAGAACGCGACAACTTAAGCAATGCAGCGCCGATTTCCCTACTATTGATGCCAATTTAGTTGTTTGTGCAATCTGTGAAACCATTTGTAATGTAATGATCCATGAGTAAATGTTTTCTCAAACGCTTTGTTTATTACTAATCGTAAAAAGCATTACCTTATGAAAATATATTTGAATTTTAAGACGGTAGCATACAACTGAATCTAAATAAGGGTTATAATTGAAAATCTTTCAAATCTTCAAACATTTTTTTTTTTAATTTTAAATACTATTTACAACCATTTTAGTTTTGTATAAATAAATAAATTTTGATTAAAAATATACAATTTTACTATTTACTGAATTTATAATCAACTGAACAGCAACACTGCCAAAAAAAACAAGCTTGTTTTATGGAAATCTGGGCAAACATTTAAAAAGGGCACATCGACATTGGTGAACAATGGCTTTGTAAGATGCTGTTGAACCCAATTCAACTCGATCACGTTCACCAATACTAGTATCAGGAAGAACTAACACTAATCTTTCTGATAGTGGTGTTAGTTTGTGTTACGCAAATTTGCGTATGAGAAATTAGAACACTGTTTGAGAACCACTGTCTATACCGCAACTATATAAGCAGAACAATACTGTCACGAAGCATATCGTAGATCTAGTGTGGAGATGTCTTTCAGCTAGGATGGAAGTAATTGTCTTCCTGAGTAGGTTACCGAATTTGTAAGTTCAATGTATATTTGTATAGATAATTTTAATAAATATGATATTTTAGCCTTTTAGCTGGCTTAACAGAAAATTGGCCTGCTAAGAAGAGTCGGTCCGAAACCGTTTGTTCACATCTCCCGCAATAGTTTGCATGGGCGAGCTAAAAAGGGATCAACAGCAACGTTTCTGAAAAAAGGATCAAGACCTCTCCAGCCCTTTTTAAATGTTTGTCCAGAAATATTTGTCATGGCCTTCTACGGTTCGATTGAGTTGTCATCATATGGTACAAGCGATTCATTGTATCATACTATTTCATTTGGTGGGTGTTTCAGCGATACTGATTTTTTTATATTAATGTTTTCTACCAGAGGCACCGTGAAATTAATTGTAGAACCATCATATCATATCAAATCGACAGTAAACTACTACTATCTCGGAGGCGAAGCAGCTTTTTTCCCAATAGTACAATATGACTCTGAACAACTCCGAATACGTTCACGAATCACTTTTAGCTTCAATTACTCGGGAGCACAATAGATGCGAGTAAACCAGCGCTCTGACACTCGGGAGCGTTTGATTTGGTTTTTGTTCCAGTTCAGCAGAAATGTTCGCCACTTTCCATCACTGGTACTGGATTGGCAGATTTAGTAAATATACAGTCAGGTCTCCTATTAGACACATGGTTGGGGAGCGTTATAGGAATCTGCGTTACAGGAGACCCAGGGCTTATGGGATTTCAATACATTGGGGGTGTTGTTGAACATTTCGTATGCGTTAAGAGATAGCACAGTACTGTCTTCGGCGAAGTTACAGTGCTAAGTACGATCTACCTTTAAGAGTTGAGGATCATCCTTTAAGTCAGTGGTTCTCAACCTTTCCGGTGCTGTGACCCCCTTTGATGCTTTATAAATGTCTCGCGGACCCTCAAAGGTGAATGTTCTTGAAATCAAATGCAATTGACCAAATGCAAGAATCCTGCTTGGAAGAGATTACTAATAATTGAATGTAGATTTCTGACTACTAGCATATTTTCGAAAGTATGATAAGGAACCTTCATTATCAATGTTGACAAAATCCAACAAAAAATAATCCAGGGCAAGTATGATAAACTTGGGAGCCTTCATCTTTCACTTTAACATTGTGGATTTTTCTCCATTCGAAGGTCTGAAACTCTGCAGTAAATCGCAATTATGTTCGGTTTTAGAATAGAGTAAAGAAATCTTGAGACAAAATCTTGATTTTTTCTCGGCCGAAACTTTGCAATTAAAACGTTTCTTCAAAACAACGCATTTTAGCCTAAATATGGGCTCAGTAGCTTTCAAAATGTCCTGCCGACGTGAAACAAAAGTGAAAAGAATAATTTACATGTTTCAAATTCCAAATCCCACTAGCTTCTCAATAAAAATATTCCCAGGAGTCAATAGAGTCCTAAAGCCCTGTCCCAATTTTAGTACCAAACGTTTAAGTTTAGGCCAGAAACACATATTTACTCAATGTTTAAACGCATTTCGTTGGTCAAAAAACATTTTTTCCTGATTTATGACATTTTGTTACACCACATGGTTAATATTTAAATTTCGGGTGTATTTTGTTTTCCTTCTGAAATGTCAGATAGGAACAACCCCAGTGTTCAAAACTTGAGCCCCTGTGGCGTTTTTGTCGACTAAGTGAACGTCAAACATGATCAAAAGTGCCAAGGTTCAAATTTGAACCCATTTCTTAAATTGAAGTATAAATATGATATAGCTGGTATTTGAGAAAATAGTAACAAGAACACGCCCTACCATGTTATTTAATGAAAATAAGTTTTTATTAAAAATTTTAGGACCCAATTGAAGATTTCATCAGAAATTGTCAGCTCTGGATGTTCTGCATTGAATATTTTAAGAGACTTGCTAATGGGCTTCTATGCTCTGCTATATTCTGCTGTGGGGAGAACTTTTCAAAAGTTTCGGCAGGAAATCTTCGACAGCTTTGTCAGATATCGATGAGGAATCTTCGCCGAAATCTACCGAAGACGACAAAAAACGATCGGAAATTTAACTTGAAAATTTAATGAATAATTCACAAGACTTCCGCGAATGGTTTTTGTAAAAGCTGTTAAAAACTTGATTTGTTCACTACTTCCAATAACCAACAAAGTTCTGAGAAATTTTTAGAGGCAAAATTCGCCAAGAATTAAACTATTTTCAAGATTACACTGAATTGAACTGGAACGGATCAGCGTTAGGTAATCATCTCTGGCTTGCTATGTAAGCCGACAGAATGACATTGAAGGTAATTTCCCAGTATTATCACAATTGAAAGAAACAAAAAAGGTTACGGCTTAAAATTATTTGAAAGACGCAAAATTTGCAAGTGGGTAATAAGCGTCCATTTATTACGTAATGCTAAAATTGGAATTTTATGCCCCTCGTCCATAACGCATAGAAAAATGAAAAATTTCAATTTTTTGTATGAGCCATAACGCATGAGCCTACTCTCACTCTCCCCCTAACGTAAAGTTTTTCCTTCTCTCAAATGATAGCTGTTCCTTGGAACTACCATTTGAAGCAATAATTTGAATTCAAACAAAAGATTTATTTTCTGAACGTTGGTTGTTATTATTATATGATACTCCAATGCATAGAGTAATTATTATTAGCTTTTTATTTGATACATTATATGATTTTTCCTTCTTTTAAACATCGGCTGTTCCTCATAGATTTCACATTTGCATCTTGCCTGTTTTTTTCTCAATTGAAATGTTGCTTTCTCATAAATATCGGCTGTTCTTCATCCTTTATAGTGTTTATGGGCATTTCAGTTGTCTTTTTTTACAAAGGATTTTCCTTTTTTTGAAGTTTTGCTGTTTTAGGAATATGCATTAAAGTTTTATCTGACTGTTGGTTTCGACTGATTTCAATTTCAAGGACTAATTATCCTCCTTTGCTGGAATTATGTCCCAACTAGGGTAGGATCTGCTTCTAAGCTACTCAAGCATTTAATTAGAGTTTTACTAATCATTTAATCATTTTTACATTTGTGCATCATGCTTTTCATTAGCAGATGATCTGCAACCCGAATTGTGAGAAGATAATTCAAGGAATGCGGGTGTTATGTCGTATCACCGACGACCTGAAATCTACCCATGCTGTGAACTGAGGTTTACAGAAAACACATTACTCTTGGATTCACACTGATTTCTCTTCGGAACCACTTGATGCTATTACTTCGAGGAGAGGCTATTGCATATAGCACTTTAACACATCCAGAAGAAAAAGTCTAGGCAAACTGCTTCTCATAGCCGTCACATTACATACAACATTGTGGTGCATCCGCAGTAGACCGTTGAGTAATAAACCGTAGTAGACCGTAAGTGAGAGCCACAGAGCCTAAGCCCCATGTGCTCCCCAGATAGCCGGGTAGGTGAGAGTTTCTGTTTATCTATGTACACTATAGTTTGTATGGAAGTCCAAGAACGAGAACAGCTTACCCAGTTAGCTCACAAATTTGATTACAGCAACGATGAAGGGTGTTCAAAACTGCGTCAAAAATCAGGGCGAGCATTCCAGTTTGTTAGAATCTTGCCGGAAACTACGACAGGGTGATGAACCTTCGTGCTTGCTGTTCAATGTTGCACTTGAAGATATCATGCGGAGAGTTAAGGTTAACAATCGAATCGATGAACCTCGACGGGAATAAATCGTGGACTATGCTCAAAGATTACAAATCGTAAGTGAAACTTCAAGTTTTGAACGCCGGGTGCTCAGGACGATAAGCTAAGGTAAAGTAAGGTAGGTATCCTAGTTGCTCAAGAAATAAAACATATTGCGCTTGAGAAAACAAGCGTCAATTTTATTAAATCGATAAAAATGTAAGAAACATCGGTGTTGAAATCAAAAGCATTACTTTTTTCATTGAGAAATTGTTGTATAAATCCGCCATTGCGCGATTTTCCCCAAATCTGCTTCCGACTTGTCCCACGTCCGGTATTTCGTATGAAAAAGTACTCCGTCGAATGGAGGGTCCTCCCGAAAGCCCCGTAAGTTCAAACCAATGGAATTCATTGCAATGGCAACGAAACGGTACATGATTCTAAAGATGAACGCCAACCTAAACGGGCGGCTTTCTACCGTGGTTGGGAACTCCAATGATTTGGGATCATACGTCTCCGTGACCACATCGTATGCCACCTGAAGCAACAGATCGGCTTCGAACAACTGCAGGATCCGATTTTCCACCAAGTGGTACAGGGTGACAACGGTGGGCAGCAGGGGTCTCAATATCGGTCTGAGTCGTCGATAGTCCAACCGATCTGACACGATCCAGCTGAGTAGGAGTAGCTTCGTATTCTCGAGGTTCGCCATGACGAATGGATCCGTAGAGAAGAGTTCCATGAGAGTTGGAGGATCAGTGAAACTTGGGAACTGCACCGGGAAACGTTGTATCCGGTGGTTGGATTCGTGGGTTAATTTGATGACGAATGCCTGGATGTAGATCTTCCGTCCCTTCTGACGGCTCAACACGATGATCCCAGCGGTGCGCAGCAGTATGCGAAGGACTAGTGAGGGTACTTGTTTTCCCAATTCGGTACTGCGCATGTCAACTAGTCCTAACGAAACGACGTGCGGCTGTTTGTGCCAAAGTTGGTACACGAATGGGTTCGGATGCTTCAGGAGAATTTCTTCTACTGGGTCGTCATTGGAACTGGTTACAAAGTCCTGTGGAAGGAAGAATGTATAAGAAGGGTAATGTGGTGGAAATACAATCATCACTCACCGTTTTGTAAAATTGCAAACTCATCCAGAAGCGATCCTTCCCGGAACGGTTGTGAGGTCCAAAAACTTTTTCTAGAATATTCTGTAAATTATTCGGGTCTTGTGGTTGGACAAATTTAGCGACATTGGTCATTTTGTGACAGTATTGACCTAGACTGAAATGAAAGCGTTTTAGTTCTTCAAGCTTCACAATGTCGTTTCCACAGAGAGTGGCAAACAAGGGCATTTGGGCGAAGGTCAATCCCAAATACTGTAACAAAGCATGGCGATTGTATTCTAGCGTTTCCAAGGTGTCGATATCGAGATCTCTCGACGACCAATACCTCCAGTTTCCTTCGTAGATGAGGAAATCCGAGTCATTGGAGATGATCGCCAAAGCGTTGACTTTGCTTGCGAATGCAGCCAATTCTTGGTCGCATTCCCTTTCCAAGGACACCGTCAATCTACCATGCATTTCGGCGAGATATTCCAGAGCGTAGCCACATCCTGGCGCTCCCACGGTCGTAAGTATTGTCTCAATATCTACACCTTCATCAACGGCATTTATTATTGCGATTGCGTCTTGGTAATCCCTGTCTCTACGCTCGCACCAAGTTCGTACCTTGAAGTCTTGCACACTACCATCCATGAAAAACTCCAACGAGACTCCAAGCGATTTCAATTTCCGCAAGAATCGATCAATAATCCAGAATCCAACATTGAAGCGCGCACCGTAGATAAGCGAATTGAAATCTATCGAGTCTAGCTCACCACTCAAAGCAAACACATCGATGACTAACACGGGCGGTGGTGGTGGAGAAGCCTTCCCAACTGTCGTCGAAGCTTTACGGTAGTATTCCCTGCGGAGGTTAAAACCGTTAAATTGTACTATCACGTGTGAAATCTTACCAAATCGCACCGAATTTCATGTTCAATGTTCACTTTGAAGCACCCGTTTTCGACCTTTTTGCGAATTAACGTATCCAGATGACGCACACCCATCGCGATACTGCAAGCTAATGCCGTCGGTGCTAAAACTAAGTGCGCTTTCGATGAGTGTCGAGCGTGTTTTATCGACCGTTTGTAGATGTATGGATTATGGATGTATGGATAGGGAAGAGCGCACATTAGCGTGCTACTGAGATTTTATCGGTGAATTGAAATTTATACTTATATATAAGGGAGGACGGGGCAGGATGAGCGGCCCTCAATTTTTAGACTGACTGAATGAATTACAATGATATATTGTTATACACCGTTGAAATGAGGTTCATCCAATTACAATCCTTGATTAAAGTTAATAGAAATAATAGGGATTAGAAAATATGAATAAATTATCATAAATTAAGAAAAACATTGATTTATCTTATGACAAATGGCCAGAACAAAATAAATATATTGTCGTCTAACAGTATTTTGACCAAATTTTTGGTTCTCAGTCAACATTTCAAGCTTCTTGGAGAGTTTTTTGGTACATAAAGAAAAACAATCATCAAACAAATATTACAGTACATTACTTTACTTAAGTAATTTGTACAAGTTGGGGCAAGATAAGCACCCCTTATGGAAATGAGTTTTTTTTTTAAGTTCAAATACGCTTAACAATGCTTGGACAACATGCTTTAGCTTTATTAAATCTGTTTGTTAGCTTGTATTCATAAAATGGTTATACAGACATTTCTCATAATTTCCTTCCATTTCTAGTAAAATTAATGAGTAATCCATTTTCAACTAGAATTATTCAAGAATTTTCTACTCAAACAAAATTTTAAATTTATATCTTGATGCAGAATATACAATGGAATCAATGAGAAACCATCAATAGTTGAAAAAATTGTAATTGAGGGAGTGCCCTTCTTGCCCCGCAGCTTTCTTAAGCCAACTGAAAAACCGCTCTCTCGTTTAGTCATTTTATTCAATTAATTGTTTGTTTATTTTTTTAACCTGCTTGGCTATGGTTGATAGAAAACATATTATAAAAACGGTTCCATGTCATTCCAAATAAAAAATAATCAATTCTAAAAAAATCACAGGGCCCGTTTTGGAGTTACGCCCTTTTAATTGTAGAAGATAACAGAAATCTGAGAAATTTAGTTGGGTCTTCATTGGCCGTGATTATCCGAAAAACTGCACCATCCAAATTTGAATCAAAGCAGGTTTATATAGTTATTTGTAACATCAGGACGGAATTTTGCATGAAAAGATCAACAAACTTTGAAGTTAAGCCCTTTTGAAAGTGCAACCATTAAAACACTTATTCTCAGAATACTCATTATGCATTGTAGTACATGCCGCAAAAGTCCTTCTCAGTTAACAGATTTTTCATGGGCTCATTCGCGATAAGGCATTACGGAGCTAATTCCTTTAAGAAATCAAATTAAGTTTTGTAGCACACAGAACAATATAATGTACTCATGATTCACATCAGAGGCGCGGCCACGCTCGAAACCATGGGTAGGACAAAGGTTCGCAAATATTTTGTGCACAGTGAATCAAAGAACAATTTTAACCCTGGAATAGAAATTAAAAGTTACTATATTCAGAGGCTCTCCAGGAATTTCATCAGAAAGTGTTTGCCCAAATGTTCAGATATTGCATCGGAGATTTCTAAAGGAATTCATTTAGTGATTATTTGCAAAGGAATTTCTTCAAGACTTTTTAAGGATACCTCAAATTCAACCTGAATTTTCCCAAGGAAAACAACAGAAATGGAATTTCTTCAGAGATTGTTTCTAAAACCATCTGAATTCCGTCAAAAATTCTTTGAGAAATTTTTCCCTGGGACATTTTCTAAGACTCCCGGCCAAACATCCTCTAAAATTCAATCAATAATTTCTCCAGAAAATTCTAGGCATTTTCTTTAAAATTGTCTATTAGGATTTATAAAAAAAAAACAAAGACAAAATAAAAAGATTTTAACGAGGGATTTCTCTAAAGATACCTTCAGCAATTGATCCAAAGATTCCTTCTAAGATTTTTACAGAGATTACTCAAGTTGTTCGTTGAGATTTTCTCAAATATGTCTCAAGTAAAAAGAAAATCCAAAATTCTTCCAGGAATGTCTCCAGGGAAATGCCAAGATTTTTTTCTTAAAAATAAATCCGTAAGGTATTTCCAAAGAGAGAACCCGTTGATAAAACTAGGGTAAATTTTAAAGTCACTCTTTTGAGGAAGTTTTAAAAAAAATCCTTGATAATTTGCAAAGATAACTAAAATAATCAATTGAATTTCTGGATTGTATTCCGCATAATTTCTGAAGAAATTTCTCGAAAAACATTGGAAAAAATCTCTATAAAAAATTGTATCGGAATGATTGGAGGATTTACTGGAATAAAAAATCTGTAGTATAAACTGGTGGTGATAATTTTTTGAAGATTAAATGGGAATTTTTTGAGATACTTTTTAAGTAATGTTATGTAAAACTGCAGGGGTCATACTTGGATGAAATGCTGAAAAAATCGCTCGAAACAATAGATTTTTCCGAAGAATCCCTCAAGGAATTTTGGATTTCTGGGAGGATGGGTTCTTGATGGAATCCACATAAACATTTGAAGAAATTCTTGCAGGGATTCTTGTAAAAAAAAACTCTTAAGCTATTTTATCTGTACTCTCTGAAATAAACCTTTGTGAATTTCCGCGGAAGAAATTTTGTAGAAGTTTTTTTAAAAATCTCCATGAGTAACAACTGGAGAATTTGGTTTAAGGAGTTGTGAAAAATATCTGGAGGAAATTCTAAGATAGTTTGGAAAACAAATTTTAAATGAGGAAATTACTGAAAGTAGTAGCTTTGGATTTTTCAAAGATTTTTGGAGCGAATTTTGTAGAAATACTTCTAAGCATCCTTTAAAATATCGCTGGAAGAGTTAATAAGAGAATTGGTAGAGAAATCTTTGCAAGAAATTCTTAAAAAGAACCCTGTAGGAGAAAGTATTTCAAATAAAATCACTATGATAATTCCTGAAGCTGGGGCCTTCCTTAGCCGAGTGATTAGAGTCCGCGGCTACAAAGCAAAGCCATGCTGAAGGTATCTGGGTTCGATTCCCGGTCGGTCCAGGATCTTTTCGTAATTGAAATTTCCTTGACTTCCCTGGGCATAAAGTATCGTCCTACCTGCCACACGATATACGAATGCGAAAATGGCAACTTAGGCAAAGAAAGCTCTCAGTTAATAACTGTGGAAGTGTTCATAATAACACTAAGCTGAGAAGCAGGCTCTGTCCCAGTGAGAACGTAATGCCAAGAAGAAGAAGAAGAATTCCTGAAGCATTTCCTCGGGGAATCTGAGGCAAATTTCTTGAAGAGGCTCTTGAACCCATTATATTCTCTTAAGGTTCATTTGGAGCTTGTACAATTATGCATCAGGACCCAATGCAAGCAGAATAAGGAAAAAAAATGCTTATTTGACTAAAAAAATAAAAATATAAACTTTTTAGAAACTTGCATTGAAAAAGAGACCAAGTCTCTGTAAATAAACCTACTACAAATCCTGTCGTTTGTATCTTTCATTAAACCATGCTTTGTTATCATTCATATCGAAAAATATTTATATCTTTTATATGTATATCCTTTTATGCCAATTTTATTCAACAAATTTGACAAAAATAGGCCAAAAAGCTTGCCTTTACAACCAGTGAGGTTGTTTTAATTTCCTCATATATTTTTAGATAACAAAAGGTAGAACAGCAAACATTCTGTGAATTTGTGTAGTTATTTTTTCTTTGCACTGAAGTTTTTTTTTTTGTTTAATCGTGGGTAGGACAATCCTTTGACTGTCCTAGCCGGTTGTGCTACTTTTCCCCGAATGTCGGTTCCCCGAAGGTCGTTTCCCCGAACGCCAGTTCCCCGAATGCCAGTTCCCCGAATATCCCGTTTCCCCGAATAACCCACTTCCCCGAAAAGTTTTTGGAACTCATGATTGTCATATATTTATACATTTCAGGGTGGTGAACGTACTGGTCATCTAATATGCACCCTTCTTTATTTTGTTGGCGGTTCTTACGAGTTTTACCGTTCTCAGCATTTTTGGCAACATGTGTATAGCCCCGAAAATGACCAAATACCTCCTTCTTTTGATTGCTTATCGTTCTTTCTATTCACCACCTTGCCACTGAAAACTATTCCAGCACCTATTTGAACTGCTCCACTTTTCGGGGAAACGGGTCATTCGGGGAAATGGCATTCGGGGAAACGGGTCATTCGGGGAACTGGTATTCGGGGAAACGACATTCGGGGAAAAGTAGCACAATCGTCCTAGCCAGGTGTTTTTGTGCGTAGTACATGTCATACCTGTCCTACCCACTTCCCGCGCCACTGATTCACATTATTTTAAGTCCAACTATTGTTGTATATAGAATGGAAAATAAACGTCATAGAATACTTTCGGACTTGAATATTTGGTTATGTGTTGCAGTGTATCGAATGAAATGAAAATAAGGACGTTGAAAGCAGCGATATAAAATGGAAGAAAATGACACAAAGTGTAGAACATTCACTATTACATGTTTCAATGGAACTAAATATCATAACATTTGCAGAGCTTTGTTTTAAATGTTTGTCTTCGACAGATTGGAAAAGTTTGTAAAGCTCCCAAGTCATGATTGGTTATCTTTACTGGTTATAGCAGCTGATGAGTCATAACTTCACAAAAAATGATAGTGTACATAGAAATCTTCAGTTTGTATAGGATTCAAATCATGTTGTTTTAAGTGGACCAGCCGGTAACCAACAGGGCCACAGAACAATTTATGATTTTTTGTAACCAAAATTGGAAGTTACGCAGAATCCATAAACAACTCTGTTCTTACCGTACTTTACACATCTTTTTGAAATATAACTTCGAATTCTATTTCCCCGAATACCATAAACCTGAAGACCATCACCTCGAGCTCCAGTTCCTAGAATGGCATAACTTCTAATTGCATTATCACGGGATAACGTCATTCAAGGTAATTATATATTCGGGACAATAGCATTCATCCTAATGGTGCGTCAGGGTGATAACACTCGGCTTAATGACATTCGGGGAAATGAAAATCAGTGATTTTAAAGGTAGAAATGTAAAATTAAGCTCAGCAAGTGTTATGATTTTAAATTAAATCAAACCAAATACAGTAAGGACCCGATTTTGTCAGCCCCTTGATGAATTTTAGGCTGACAAAATGGGGAACCTGACAAAATCGGGTCAATTTATTTTGTTCCTGTTTTTCAAATTTTGACGTGTTACATGATTCAATGGACTTTTAAAAGGGTGATGGACATGAGCGTAGCCATTTTTTTTTTTGATCAGGGGCTCCACCCTCCCTTGTATTGGTAATATCAATTTTTAACACTTAATAAAAGGCATTGCCATTGCCCCATCTTGCTACGCCCATGTGTGCATGACATCAAACATCATCATCAATTTTAATGTAAACGTGGTAAAACATGACGATAACAATTTTTTGACAAATTTAAAATAGGCTGACAAAATCGTGTCAAAAAGCTGACAAAATCGGGGGTAGACAAAATCGGGGGCAGACAAAATCGAGGGCTGACAAAATCGGGTCAGTATTGTAATAACTGATATTACTTTTCTTAAGCGTATTTCAAGTATTGAGGTTTTCTCGTAATGCCATATAGCGCTTGAGCCTTAATGTGTCATTGAAAAAAAAGAATGGAAAATACTAACAGCACTATCATGCCTAATAAATCTATATAAAATTAGTGTTTTTAATGGTTACACCCAGGGATTGAATCCTGAGAAAATTGAGAGAATCTCTCACGTATCGCTCTCTGTAACTATCATAACATGCTGCACATTATGAGAGACTGTTTATCGTATACTGCTACAACTTTGATCAGATTGAGGGGATAGTAGTGCATGATAAAACCCCTCTAAACATGCTCCAAGCCTGGGGGAGGGGGACACTACTGATATTGGAAGTTCGTAGATTGTTTATCGTGCCAGTAAAGAAAAACACCTATCCCCAACGGTAAACAAGCGAGAAAAATTATCATCGCTCTCTCTTTGGGGCTCTCGCTCGCTGCTTCCATTTATCAGACTTGTTATACCTTGCGATATCGTGGACCGCAACAGATGGGATGTTTTTCTTTGCTTGCTTTGATCGTGCTTCATACTCAAATGAGAGCGAATTCTGCAATGCCTGGTTACACCTAAAAAAATGCGTAACTTCAAATTTTGTCTATTTTCTCAATAAAAACTCAACCCGGAGGGATACAAATAACTAAACGAACCAACATAACACTAGATTTTCCAAATATACATCTTTTTATAACCATGGTCAATGAAACCCCGTTTAAATATCGCAGATTTCCTGTGAATTTGTGGACTAATACAATCAAAAGAGCGTAACTTAAAAATGGGCCCTACGATTTTTTTTGTTAAATTTTGCCCAGACATGCAGCTTAGCCATAGAAAATTGCTGGTGAGCACAGATTTGATGGAGATTTTTTTTCTGATAATAACGGCCAGTGGAGCACCGTGGTGATGTGTCGCTGGAAAAAAAGTGTAGGTAGGGGGAAATCCCCCAGTACCGAACACTTAAGCCACTAAATCCATAATTGGAAAAATATTGATTTTATGGGCTCGTGTTACCCATTTATGATAAATATAATCATTTTTATAGTGTATAAAAATAAATTTGAAAATATAAATATGAATTTTGGCATTGCATTTTGATGATGTATTTTAGTACCGAATTGATCGATCTTGAATACCGGATATGGAAATGCCTCGAATTCTGTAAATTTGAACATTATTGAATGTATATACTATAGTAATAGTTTATAATTACTAATTAAAGGCATTTGCAACATTTACAAGAATAATTTGAGTTTTTCTTAGTTTGCAAGATGCCTATCAAAAACCTCTTTCATATATGATGAAAAATACATTTTACGATGTTGTTCTGAATAATCATTCTTCTTAATTTTATTGCATGTTTGATACCATGATCGACGAAACCCATGAAAAATGAAAGTATTTTGAGACACTGACGAAATAATTACAAAGATATCATACAACATATCAAGCTGTCCGAAACTGAGGGACAGGAGGTGCTTAACGAAAATTGTAATTTGTTCATATTTAGTTTAATTATGATACAAAATACATTCATACTATCAAATTAGGATTATGTTTGATCATGCTTGCGTGATCCAAAGTATTTTTTGGAAAGGTCAAAAAAACTTTTAGGTGGATTAATTCAAATTCTCTATGGTCAATCTGGCAAATTTAAGCTAGGAATGAAACAAAAGAAGGAAAACAACATTTTCGAATATTAAAACATTTTAAAATTATCGTAAGCAGTCTGCCAATAAATGATAATAATACTTGATCCACTTACCCCACCCCATTAAAAAGTAGGGGTAAGGGTACCATGTAGAATATATCTGTATTTATTTATAATAATCACATACCGTCGGACGGGGCTACTTTGGACATTCACCTTTTGTATTTATTTGCAGCGTAAATATTAATCTGAGAAATTTTGTGTCTTCAGCACTTTTATTAACCAATGTAAGCTCTACCACTAGGCATGATTTGTTTTTGGAACAACATCAACAATAACAGGATAAACAAGAAAACATTTTAAAAAAGTCCGAATAAACATTCACAAGGTATAAAACATTGGCTATGCAAACATTGTATGAATTTTTCCCATGTCGTGGAAAGTTATTGGGAGCACCACAAAACTATCGAATCGTCATGTTTCATAAAAATCTTGACATTTGTTTTGCTTAAAATTGTTGTTTTATTAAAATACTTGATCAAAGGTCTTATTTTTACGACCTTCATTTTATTATAATATTATAGTTCATATATTTTACTACATAAAAAAAAATAAAATGAATATTTGGAATCGTGAACAGATATAAAACACACATATTTTAATACGTACCAATGACAAGTTCACAACATAATAACTAAAAAAATATTTTCCGTCGTATTTCAAATGAATTTGCAGTACATAACAATTGCATTCTTCAATTGCTAAAATAAACTACTTTCAAGCCAACTCTAAACTGCTAAGAAGCTAAAAGCATATTATAAAAGCATTCTTTTACTTCTCTACCAGCTTTGATTTATAGGTTCATTGCGTTTATAATGAAAATTACTAACAGGTATTAATGTGATCCTTCTGCACATCGTTCATATAACAGTAAGAATAGAAAAATACAGTTTTTGTACATAACTCATCAATCATCGCAGTACCTAGTAGTTACATCATTTGTTTATGTCAACTTAAAAATTCAACCATTCAGGGGGAAGTTGAAAGTTTAAGTCTCATACTACAAATTGAAAATAGTGTTTCGCTGAAATTTGTTATATATGTGTAATTGTTTCGAGCTTTGCTTTGCAATTATTCTAAATTATGTTTATCATTGAAAAAACGTTCAATAACACCACAATGGACGATAATCTATAAAACCAGTTTGAAATTTATAAAGAACGATCATTTCATTATCAAATTGTGAAAATGTCCAAAGTAGCCCCTTTTTGTCTTGAAGGACACGTTTTTTTCGTTATTCAAGCATTTTTGTTATTCCTTGATGGATTTGCCTCATATTTTGCACATTTGTTACTTACATATACAACTTAAATATATGCAAGAATCATCAATATTCATCCATAATTCTAAGAGTTACAAATCCTCAAAGTTGAAGAATGTGCAAATAATGTCAAAAGAAGCCCCGTTTGACGGTATTTTTCATTGTGATTCATGCAATTAGAACTGAAATGCTCACCATGTGTCGAAAAAACTAATAGGATTCGATTTTAGATACAGATACCATGGATTTTTGATTGATGGAAAACAATTTTGAAATTAATCAATTTTTGCAGCTACCAAGTTTGCTTGTGTTAGTGTACGTGTAGTACCAGTTTTGCAATAGTATCAGTGTGGACGTAAGAAAATTTCCTAAAACGATGCAATGGTGCGAAAACATTCAACATATTCAAGTATTTATGCTTAATATTGACGAATGATCCATTTACCCCACTGGTACACTTCCCCCACTGTACCTTATCTAAGAAACTACAAACAACAATATTTCATGTAACTGTTTGCCTGTAAATGGAAATTCGAAGCTATGACATTAAGTTTTTTTAAAGGTAAATTTTTTAAAGGAGTTAAGTGAACATGTTTAGGAAAAAAATAAATTTTCGATCACACACAAACATTATTTAACTTGAAAACTATGATTATCACAGTTTCAAGTTAAATAAATGTTGAGTGTTATCAAACATTTTATTTTTTTTTCTCAAATTTGTTTGCTTAACAGCTATAAAGAAATGTATGTCTAAAAAGCTTAATTTCATCGCTTTGAATTTTGCTTTATAGCCCATGCTTTAAACAGGCTCATGAAACAGTATTTTTCTTAGTTTTCTGGGTAAAAAAAATTAAGTGTAATTTTAAGTGTAATCAAGATTTCGCTATTACCTTTTTGCTATATTAACTCAACTTCTACGATCAATTTGATCGTTTCGTGACAGTTATTTGGTCATATTCCAGTAGGCTCTAGCTCATGATCCTTAACACCTAGGAAGTTCGGGACTTCAGCAAAGTTATTCAGAAGCTTGAAAGCAATTTGAGAGAGCACTGTTTATTTAGAAATTCTTCCGCTACGTGGCGCTAGTGTGCATGCGACCTTGGTCTTATTCCATATTCATGATCCCGACCTAGAAAGTTGTTCAAAAACAATTTGAAGAAACATGGTATGGTATTTGGAAAATTTGATATTTGAATATTTTGAAAACAAACAATTACATTATTTTTCATTGTATTTTGTAATATTTCACCATGTTTCGATTTTTTTTCTTAGGTGTGCAAGTTTGTAGAAACATATGTTCTGCTAAACATTCGTGGTTCAAACATATTTCTATTAGGATATTTTGTTATTTCTATCAAAACTATATTTTACATGCTGTGGTGCTAACAGCAAACTTACTAACAAAACAAAGCTGTCTCAAACTGATTTCAAGCTTTCAAACAACTTTGCTGAAGACATGAGTTCTCTAGGTGACCAGAATCACGAGCTAGAGCTTTCTAGAACATGACCAAATTACTTGCACACTAGCGCCACGTAGCGGCAAAATTGCTAACGAAACAGGGCTGCCTCAAATTGCTTTCATGCTTCTGAACAACTAGGCCGAAAACAAGAACTTTCAAGAAGCTCAGGATCATGAACTAGAATCTACTGGAATAAGACCAAATTATGTGCACCTTAGCGCCACGTAGCGGCCAAATTGACAACAAAACAGTGCTGCTTCAAATTGCTTTCAAGGTTCTTAACAACTTTTCTGAAGACACGAACTTTCTAAATAGTCGGGATTTACAAATAACATGCACGTAGCATCAAAACTGCGTTAAAAATATCGTCAAATAAACGCCATAAGGCTGCTGAACAACTTTGCCGAAGACCGCAACTTTGTAGAAGGTAAGGATTCCGGCGGGTAGCGTATACGGGCTTATTCAATTATACTCTACCAAGATTTGAGTTCAAGGACTGTTTAAGGTTACCCAATTACTTCTTGAACTGTATATCTTATATTCGTAATGAGTTTCGCTTCAGAACACAACAACATAGGAGAATACCCACAAATGTCATAAAGTTAGGTTTTACATTTTTGCGTTCAACTATTATTTAAAGTTATCCAAAATCTTCTTTGAGTACAGGTCTCCAGGTCTACGTGCGATACTATCCCAAGTAACAATTTCAATGGTTTCTGATCTTTCGCTGCTGGTGCGGGTGACACATTTGGTATTAACCGAGGGGTCCATCCACCTTTAGTGGAGTTAATCTACAAATAAATTCATTAACGCCATTGGAGAAGCATGTGGAAGTCCTGTAGTTAAACTGCAAATATAATAGGTCTAGGAGTATGTGCCAAACTAAATATGAAAAGCCTCAATTGCATGAACATTTCGTTTACGTAGTATTACGAGAATGGAATTAAGTAAATGGAAGTTTTGATGTATGCGCACATGACATCGAAGCATCTATTGCTGGTTCCAATCCCCTACGCAGAATGACGATGAGCAATTTAACGATCGTATTGCTCATTCTTCTAAACGTGACAGAACCGCGTTTTGTCATACAGCAATCCTTCCAAGTAGGATGAACTTGTACTTTGCGGTTTATAGGACGATGAACGGTAAAACTGCTGAATCCATTTATGTAAAAAAAACAATTATGTACACTGACAGAGGTCAACTAAGTGCCGATTTTGTCGAAATTTGGTTGGTAGTATTCTAACCAAAAGCCGTAAAGTAGTGCACCTGGATTATTGCGCTAATCGGTGTCCCGTTTTTTTTTAAGTTTGAGCGCGGTAGCAATTAGCGTCCCAGATGATAGAATAACTGTACGTTTTCAATTATCCTCAGTAAACACTCTACAGCAAGGTGGCCCATTTTTATAGGAGAAAAATCAAACCGTGAAAATCTTAAGTAACACCCCCCAAATTTGTCCGTTGAGACCCCTTCAGAAGCTATTGTGATATTTCTTATTAATATAGAAGATTAGAAGAAGAATATTGGATAGTAAGAAACTAGAAGAAGAGCGCCATCTATGATCTATGGTCCATCTATATCTAGCGCCATCAAATTTCAAGCGCGTTTAGCCCTCCGATATCACTAAAATTTTCACATTAGTTTCAAATTTTTTAAAGTTTGATTATTATGGGCCACTCCACTGAACTGGTATCACACATCTTTGCAGTGTAGTGTTTGAGTCATGCAAAAATCTGAAAGGGTAACTCGGTGTAGTATGCCCCAACGGAGCAAAACGTCCCACTTTATTTTCAAGGGTTATCTCAAATATAGGTGAGAAAAGCATATTACGCACAAACGTATTTGGGCAATACAAAAAATTATTAGCAATTCCAAAACGCACTTTATATTGTTAATGAAGCTTATATACTATCTACACATATTTTTACTAGTAAACGACATTTTTTCGGCACTGTACAACTCTTTTCAATTGGAGGGGCACATTGCCCGGGTAGATAGGAAACCTCAAGATTGGAACTTTTATCTAAGGGCGATTTGTACCATTTTCAGATAACCAGAAAATATGCCAGCCGAGTTTGACTAATTAATTAAACTTGACGTTAGGAAAAAAAAACATGTGAGAAGTAGGTATATGTATTTATTGCGACGATTGAGTATTTTTTTCCGTAGGAAGGGGTGTTTTTCACCAGTTTACCTTATGTTGGTATGAGTAATTTGAGTTTTGAATTAGAATCAATGCATTCGTCAACCAGTGCATAGTTCATTTTACGGCAAAATGCGCTCTCTTTCGCTCTTCAACAAAACTTGAAAACAACAGATTTCCCAAAGGAGAGAAAGAGAGCGATTTTCTGATGCCGTCACCGTGCAATGGGCAATTGCAATTGTTGCAAAGAAAGAGAATGATGCCGAACCGGTTTGTTTATTGAAATTAGAGATAAGACTAAACGCGATATAACCAGCTATACAGAATCAAAGTGAAACTCAGCAAAACTGATTAGGTACTTTTAACCCTTTGTATGTTTTCTGGGGTCAACATTTAGTTTGTTTGTTTCGCTCATTTTTTTAATGGCTGTATATATAATTCTGAGGATCAGAAAATCTTGAATGCCCACGATGATACTTAACCTAGATACTTAACTCCATCTGACCAATTTATTGGAACCCCTCTCATTGTGACAACATGTCTACTTGAAGGTTTCAAATAAAGAGCGTTAAGTCAATGTGGGAATATTATAAGTTGAGTTTTGGAAGATTAAGAAGAAATCTTCCATTATTGCATATTAGGAAAATATATCCAAACTTTGTTGCAATCGACTACAGATGACACGCAAGCTTCGTCCTTTGGCGGAGAGGCCTGTGTCATCCGCAAACAAAGATTTTTGACATCCCTGGGGTAACTCAGGTGTACGATTTGACAGATAACTTTGAATTATTCTAACAATGTATGTTGGAAAATTAAAGTTTTTTAATTTTACAATCAAACCTTCATGCCAAACACTGTCGAATGCTTTTTCTATGTCTAGAAGAGCAAGACCAGTAGAGTAGCCTTCAGATTTGTTGGAACGGATCAAATTTGTTACACGTAAAAGTTGATGAGTGGTCGAATGTCCATGGCGGAATCCGAACTGTTCATTGGCAAAAATTGAATTCTCGTTGATGTGGGCCATCATTCTGTTCAAAATAACCTTTTCAAAGTGTTTACTGATGGAGGAAAGCAAACTGATTGGACGATAGCTAGAAGCTTCTGCAGGATTTGTGTCTGGTTTTAAAATTGGAACAACCTTAGCAATTTTCCATTTGTCAGGGAAAATATGCTAATTGAAAACATTTGTTAAATATATCAACTAAAAATGATAAGCTACTTTCTGGAAGTTTCGTGATGAGGATTTAGAAAATTCCATCATCGCCAGGAGCTTTCATATTTTTGATTTTTTTAATAATAGTTCTCACTTCTTCCAAATCAGTCTCCCAGGCGTTTTCGAAAACGTTATCTGATTGAGAATATTTTCGAAGTACTGAGTAACTTGATTTTCAATTGTACTAGTAAGTCCTAAATAAAAACTGTGCGCGCTTTCAAACTGCATAGCAAGTTTTTGAGCTTTTTCGCAATTAGTTAGTAATAGTTTGTTAGCCTCCTCAATGCCGGTATTGGCTTCTGAGGTTTTTTCAAAATTTTAGATAATTTCCAAAAGGGCTTAGAGCCAGCTTCCAATTGAGAAATCTTATTTTCAAAGTTTTTGGTTCTTAATTGTGCAAATCGTTTCTTGATTTCTTTCTGCAGATCATGCCATATAATTTTCATAGCAGGATCGCGAGTGCGTTGAAATCGCCTTCTTCTCACGTTTTTAAGGCGGATCAAGAGTTTAAGATCATCGTCTATAATCATGGATTCAAATTTTACTTCCCATTTGGAATTGCAGTGCTCCTGGCTTCAACAATGGAATTTGTTAAAGTTTCAAGAGCATTGTCAATATCAAGTTTAGTTTCTAAAGAAATGTTAACATCAAGATTAGAGTCAACACACGTTTCATATATATTCCAGTCGGTTCGTAAATAATTGAAAGTGGAGCTGCTAGGATTGAGAATCGCTTCATGGGATATTTGAAACGTAACAGGGACATTATCAGATTCAAAATCAGCATGAGTAACTAATTGGCTGCAAAGATGACTAGAGTCGGTTAAGACCAAATCATTCGTAGATGGATTTCTAGAAGAGGAAAAACATGTGGGGCTATCAGGGTATTAATTGAGAAATATCCTGAAGAGCACTCATAAATTTGCATCAATGTTTGGCATTAAAGTCACCAATGACAAAAATATTTGACTTATTGCGAGTCAATTTTCGCAAGTCAGTTTGGAGCAAATTAACTTGCTGTCCAGAGCATTAAAAAGGCAAATAGGCAGCTATGAAAGTATATTTACCAAGCTGTGGTTCAACAGAAACACTTAAAGATTCAAAACATTAGTTTCAAATGACGAAAACAGTTGATGTTTTATACTCCTATGAATGATAATTGCAACTCCCCCACATGCCCCATCAAGTCGAGCATTACGATACACAAAAAAGTTTGGATTTCTTCTGACCTTGGATCCAGATTTCAACTACGTTTCAGTAATAATTGCTATTTGCACGTTATTATCTGTAAGAAAATTAAACAGCTTGTCCTCTTTACCATTCAGAGAACGAGCATTCCAATTTAAAATATTTAAATAATTATTTTGATTCATTAGAAAAACGTAATCTAATAACAATTTGGTTAGGAGTTTACCCCATTAGGCATAAAGACGTTAGGCATAAGGACGTTAGGCATAAAATACGTTAGGTATAATGGACGTTTGGCATAAAATAACTTGCGCGGGTGTCATTTGAAACTCGTCTTATATCTAAAATTGTTCGGGTTCATTTACAAATTCCATTTCGCTGATGGGGTGGGTGGGTGTCTTTAAGGTGTAACAGCTCTTAAATCAGTTCATATTAAAAGCGTTAAGAAGGGATGGATTGATTGGCTGGTATTAAATGAGTATTAAATGACTATTTTCGGTTTTATGAAATTTGACAATGAACCGAATGACAGATATGGAAGAAAATTGTTGCCATGGTCATTGTTATCATTCTTAAACCCAGCTCGATCCATTTTCGTAAGCATGAATTTATATTAGCGATGTGCAATCTAAGTATCATTCGTTTCTAAAGATGTTTATTTTAGTGAGTATATGTCATTTTTTGTTATATTTCTGTAACATAATTACGTTTATTCTAAAGAAGGGAAATAGGTGTTAGTACTCGAGTAGTTGCATATAGCTCCTACAACTTATATGTTTACCCAGTGTACCACGTAATCATTCAACAGCCATTGGAAACGAAAATTTATGATGGAATTATTTTCATCTACACTTTCAATAAATAGAATAACAACAATAATACAAATAACAACATATTATTGGAAGAAGATGATTTCTCAAACAGCTTTTTCCTCCAGTCATTAAATTAATCGTATAAGTATAAAGAAGAGCCTTTGATTCAAAGAAGAGAAAATGTATGGTGGAAATATTAAGAGCACTTATTACATTAATGTCTCGAACGAACAGCTTATTTATAGAAGAAGGGAAATTTTCTGGTTAAGACATTAGCAGCAATAACTCCAAAAATTTTGTAGACATTATAAGTATAAAGAGTAGCCTTTAATTTAAAGAAGGGATAATCTCTTATGAAAAATTTGCCAGTTATATGTGTAGAACCAAACCCAGAAGATGAGCAGCAGGTCATGTACAGCGTCGTTCTTATTTTTGACATTACTCCCCAAAACAAATTTTTCTCTTAGTGTTCTAGCACTTCCACAGCTTTTAACCAAAAGATTGCTTTGCAAAAGTAGCCATTTTGCTTTCTAATTTGTACACGATACACGATTTTGCTTCATGGCCAGGAAAGTGAAGAAAACGAAAAGATCCTGGATCGACTAGGAAACGAACTACACACTTAGATTTTTTTTCACGAGCTCGGCTGTGCGAATCTCGGTTTCCCGATTTTAACCGAGACTCAGCTAACAAATTGTCCGGTTGCTTAGCAACGAAGCACGATTTACTGATACTCGGCTTTTATTTGCTGAGATCCCAGGAAATTTGTTTGCCGACTACTCGGCTGTGCGGATCTCGGTTAAAATTAGCCGATATTCAGCATTCTGAATTAAGTGTGTATGGCTTTGCTTTATGGTCGCTGAACTTGCCAGAAAGCTAATGAAGGCCCTGCACAGCATCATAATGCAGATCGTTTAATATAGTTTCGTCCTATAAATTGACCTCGAAGGATTCACAATTCTGGGATGAATGCAAGGCAATCGCATTTCAAAGGACATACTTTTGATCTTTGATGCCCTTCACAATTATGAAAGAATCAGTACACATTTCCAATAAACGATTTCATTTTGAAAATTATACCTAACGTCTATGCCTATCGTATTTATGCCTATCATACTTATGCCTAAAGTCATGCACCCTTTGATTAGTAAATTTTACACCTACTTGGACTGCTTCAGTCATAGTGGTGGCTTTGAACATTGCATCAATCATTAGATTCAATTGTTCAGTTAGAAAATTATAATCTGAGGCAGACATATCACTTGAAGTGGGTACATTGTCTGATGATTTCCCGTTAGAATTTGCGGTAGACGAAGAGGCGGAGTAGTTACCTGTGGCGGTAGGGTTTTTTTTCCATTCGATTTGAAACAAGTAGAATGGGTACTCAAAGTATGAATAGGGGAGGAGTTCAAATTACCTGCTACGATATCGGCAAAGGATTTTCCGTGAGTAGATACATTCGAAATTGAAAGATTCGAACGGCTACCCGACGGAAGAAAATTAGTTTGTGAATGAGCATGATTGTGATCTTCATGATGGGTATGATTCATGATCAAGCGATCGTTAACTGAAAAATGAGCATTGTTCGATACTCTACCAGGGAAATTCCGGAAACGACGATATTATCTTTCATCTGCCTGGCACGAGCCTCAACGACTCTCCTCCGTGAAGGGCTATCCTAAAAATTTGACTTATGATTGGCCCCGCAATTCGAGCATATAAACTTGGTGGTATCATCCTTTACTGGACAGAAGTCCTTAGCGTGAGAAGAACCTCCGCAAATCATGCATTAGCATCCATGCGGCAATGTTTTGTGTCATGACCCCACAGAAATTTTGAATTCAGAGATTCACCCTTCGTTTTGTTTGTAGTTGCAACCATGTTCAGTGGATAAACGAAAGAAGAAGTGACCTTCTAAGAGATTTTTTTCTAAACCGGTGTCCAAGAAGGACCACCACTCCTAGCTTTCGCTAACGGATCCAACAAAAGATCTAAGGCGCGAGTATAAACGAGGATCGTAAAGGGATCAATAGTAGAAAAAAAGTACTGAAAAGTACTGTTTTTGGAGCACTCAAAAGTACTGTTTTATTGACCAGACGGGGTTGGTGGTCCAATGGCTATCGCTTCTGCTTCATATGCAATCATGGGTTCAATCCCAGGCCCGTCCCATTCCTCGTACTTTGTAGTTGTATCTTTCAGTTGCTTCTATCTTCCACTCTCTGTCTATCACATTCACATCCTACTCGTTCATTGCAAAACCTAGAACCAGAAACAGACAAGAAACCGTTTCCCTACGCTTCACTCTATGAGCATTATAGCACGCATTTCCCTTAGCCTGATATATAAGCAGTCGGCTAACCAAAGAGCAAACCTCTCTGCCATGCCTGTCCTCCAACCCATACACTCCCGCATGAACTGGCGTAGACGCAGTGGTTTATACGGTCTACGTGGGAGCCAGTTTAATGCATCATCAACTCCTTCCCCTTCCCCTCATTGGTCTGCATTCGGACGTGGCAGGCGCCATTGTTGCCTGAAAATAGAAGATCACCAGCACTTATATTTTGAGGGTGTCTGTTAGTCCCAAGCAGTCATTCGGTTGGTTCTTTGTGTAAGTGCAGCTGATCTGGCGATACTGCAGTAGCAACCCGGGCGGCCAATCAAGCTCAAGCTCACTCAAAAGTGCTGTTTTATTGCTTTAGGTAGTTTATAAAACTTCCAAGAGCATAGCAAAATTCGTGTACGCAAAGCACAAAGTTACGATGCGCACTGCCGACAAAAGTTATGTGCCTTAAAAAGTTCATGATGAGCTAGGGGAGCTCTCTCGCACAGGATTAAGT
Organism: Aedes aegypti; assembly: GCF_002204515.2. Lineage (NCBI taxonomy): Eukaryota > Metazoa > Arthropoda > Insecta > Diptera > Culicidae > Aedes > Aedes aegypti. The sequence goes on from NC_035109.1 coordinate 324,266,552, forward strand.
TTAAAGACCCTTTTGAAATTATTTAGTTTTGGCAGCGTCCATTTATTACGTAACGCTAAAACTTGAAATTGTTCACCCCCCCCCCCCTCCATAACAATTTTTGAATGAAAAATTTCGATTTTTGTATGACCCGTAACGCTTGAACTCCACCCCTCCCCCTAGAGCGTTACATAACACTGCGGAACACGTTTTTGTCTCCAGCACCAAAATACCGCTATTCACTTAATTAAGGGTTGCTGAATCCATTGCCGTTTTCAGAAATATCATAGCACGTCTAGTTTTTGAGATATCGACTGTTGAAAATGCAAAAAATGACTATTTCAGCCAACTTGCATGCAAGTTTGTCAGCTTGTAAGGTAATATATTGGCTTAATTTGCCACAGAATTCAAACTTTATGTGTATAACAATACTTATCATTAAAGTTTGTAATACTTTCGATACGGAAAAGTTATTTTTTTATGGTTTAGAGAATTGATGTATTTTGCCATATAGAAGAAACGAAGAATTTTGTATGGAAACTGCAAGCATGTTGAAAAAATCGATTTAATCGAAATTTAATCGTGCAATTTCAATCAAATTATGTCTGAAATGAAAGTTCAAGTTCTACTTTGCATGTTTGGTGGATTAGATTACAAAAAAGTTTGATAAATTGTACTTTAAATTTCATGTAAACATTAATAAAAACAGTGTTTTATACAACTTTGGCGACCTGTAGCTAAAAATTGTGACGTGCTGGAATATTTCTGAGAATGGCACCAGATTCAGCAACCCCAAATCTACTAGAGACACATAATTTGGTTCTTGAGACACGCCAAAATGTCATTTTTGTTACGCTGTGTAATTTGTGGATGCCACCTTACTGCTTCATTGGATTTTGCTTATATTGTATTTGTATGAGAAATTGAAAATATGATCGTCTGTCTATGACTACTGTTTGATAAATGATATTCAAACAACTTCTCTGGAGATAAAATTGCGGTGTGAACCTTCTTTTGATTCATAAATAGCTGGTGAATTGTTGTACGCATAAATAAATTTTCTTAAAAAAAATATCTCCAAGGTCCACTTAAAGAGCTGTTTAAAATTCAAAATCCAATGAATCTGCATTAAACTATGGATTAAAACAGAAACAGAAGTCGAAAAATATTATACCGCACGCTAGATCTGAACCAGAAGATTATAAAAATCGAATGTACATCAGTTTTTTTTCTCGCTAGAGATTAGTATTTGGTCTAGGTTTTCATAATCAGAAGGTTTTAAAATATTCTATCGGTGAAATTTTGATTTTTTCTACTTTTAAGCTATTTTTCATACTAAAATCTATAGAAATCCCGTTTTGTGACCCAAATCTGCCCATACAAAATGTACGGAAAAAAATTCACCGATAAAATATTTTGAAACTTTCCGATTATGAAAATATGGACCGAGTACTGATCTTTAGCGAGAAAAAATCCGATGTATCGTAAAACGGGGTAACTTTGATAGTTTTTTTCGAAGAAAACTTGAATATTTATGCATGATGTTACCAAGAATTATAATTTATATTTATAAAACAAGTACTGGCATCCAAGCTATCGATTGCAGTTGACAGATTGCCAAAAGATTTATTCTAAATGGATATATAATTTTTCATATAATCAAAAGTCGGTTTTCTGTTTTGGGGTAACTTTGATAATGGAGTACAAATCGAACAAAATTGAATAAATTACGGAACATTTATAGGGCGTTGCATACCTCTAGGCGTTTAACGCTGTATGGAAATTTCTTACTTAGATTACAAAAAAGGTTCCAGTTTGCAAAAATGGTTTTCGCTAAGAGATTTCAGACGGAATTCATGTTCTACTATAACCAGGCTGCCAAGAATAAGTGACGAACTTATTATGACTTCATTGAATAGTGATCGTAGAACTGATTGTTTGTAAGCGTTTCAGAAATGCTAAAATCTTACAAATTTTTAATATTTGCATACAAATCCTCAAATGTACTTGATTCCAACGACATGATGTGTCATGTGTCACTTTTGCATTCGTTTTGCTTAACTGATTAACAGAAACTTTATTATATCGTGTAGTATGTTGTGGGTCTCGCACTATCAAAGTTACCCGCATTATCAAAGTTACCCCGTTTTACGGTACATTTGATTTTTATAATCCGCTGGCTCAGACATAGCGTGTACCGTTCGTAAAAATTATCTTTGATTTTTGAGGTTTTGACCGCCTTCGAACCATTGTGGGGGAGGGGTCTGGCCTAGGACCGCGGTACATACAAATAATAAGATTTTTGAATGGACAAAAAACTACGAGGGAGAGGGGCAATCTAGAACTTTTAAAAATGACCACGTAGTTTATGGACGGCCTCGGATCCAATTCGGCTCCTAATTCTTGGAAGCGTGTATTCAATGTGAACCAATTCTATCATCGACCAGACGAAACAGAACTGCTAGGCGAACCGTAACGCAAGGTATTAGCTATCACATTGATTGTTGAAAATAGGTGTTTTCCCTTAGTGGAGTCTGTATTCGATAGCTGGTGCACTTCCAACATTCATTTCGGCTGCAGAAGCAGCATCGTCAGTGCATTACATCCCAATTGATGACGACGTGGGACGGACGACGACGATCATGGAACGGTGCGTGGATTCAAAAGCAGCAGACACTGACTGGCACTGGGGGGATATCGACACATAAAAACCTGTATTTAAATTTCAAATTAATAAGCATAATAATTTTCCGAGACTGAACGATACATTGTGGAACAAGAGGCGCGATAAAACATTACAGCGTGCAGCGCATTGATCCGGTCGACTGATCCAGAGGTGGTTTGGGCAGTGGTTTTGAAGAGATAGCACCTTGGACGGTTGTGTTTTGTATTTCTAGATCCGAATCTCTACAGTAGCAGCGACATAACTGAGGGACTGGCTTTTCGTATTGGCGCCTTAACACATCCTCTTTATCTAGTGTTACATCCCACTGATAAGGACTTTGTTTATCACTAATCATTCGAAGATAACTGATTTAGTGACTAATGACCCTACTCTAAAAATTCGAGCATATATCGAGTTCGAGCAGATTTATCCTTTATTGAACATTATTTATTATGAATATTTAATTAGGATAACGATTTGATAAACCTCCCATTAAACTTCAATTCACGAAGATAACGAAGCGTAACAGGTAACGACTATTCAACAAATTCAAATTGTTGTCTCAAACCTTAACTAAATCACCTCATCAAACTTCAATAAATTCAATGCAATTGCATCGAAATTACGACGATCCAACAAGGCAGTCGTTCCGCAAATAGCGAATCATTGTCTCGTTGCATTAATTTGCAAAGGCGGCAGCATCGAGGAATGACGACTTCGGCGACGACGATCGAAGAACTGTCGCGACATTTTTCGCCTTCGCACTTTTTAATGCCACACTTAGCGAAAGGCACCTCACCTACAGATGGAGGTAGATGTAAGGTCCCACTTTGCACCTAGCGGCAGCCTCCAGAGACCAGAAACCAAAGAGACAAGCAGCGAGCATTTGTGTGAAACACGATGTCCAAAGGTTTGTGCAAAATCTACGCTCCGGACAGTGGCAATTGGTTTGCGATCTAAGCAAGTAGTACCCTTTCTAAGGTACAACAATCGCAATTACTCAGAAAGCGACACCCGACGACTAACGGCTGATGGTGGTCTGGTCTGGTCGCCGTCGTGTACTCCCAAAGGGGGCGCAGAAAAGTGTCGATTGTCGGGCGAAATTCCTTCAATCAAGTCCACGCGCTCGCTTTCGGATAAATTCACCGTTGGTCGTGCAAGGGGACCACGGCGTGAACAGATCAGAGGGATATCCCACGCCCGAGTGAGGGGTGGCAGAAGTTCAGTGATGCCAGATCTACGGAAATTTCCGTAGATCTACGGAATTAAATTGTGTGTGACTTCAAATTTGCCTACATCCAGGGGCACAGAAGCACCGAACCCTTGTCACCCGACCTGACCCAGTGATCCACCGCAATAACTCCGGCCACATGAACATTCCCGAGATCCTTTGACCCTTTTTAGAAAATAGATATATGTACGAGTATACTGACAAAAAATAATTGAAATCCGTTAAGTATTCGCTGAGCGGTGATTTTTAGTAATTTTTCTTTCAGTCGGGCCTATACGGGTTAAGAAATGTTTAATGTTTCTTGTTTATGAAGCAAGAGGTGGTGCATGTTTACCCTACAGCACAAAATCATTTGACAAAAAGTGAATCATTTTTCTGCAATAATGCAAAAGGAGAAACGATGACGAGAAATCGATCAACACAGACAATGAAGAATCATTGACGAATTTGATCGCACATTACGTCAAAAAATCTGTATTAGCTTCTATGAAATGTTCTATTAAATACATTAGAAATTCCTAAGTGAAGAACTGGCAAAATGTTTTAAAATTCAATTAGAATTTTTTAATAGGGTTAATAGATTGTTTAAGGATTAACCGACAATTTTTGTTTAAACATTTAAGAAGCTAAATAAGAAATTTCACTAGCAATATTTCTACCTAGAATTCTTGGTTATACAGCAATCTCTAATTTTTTTTTTCAGAAAATTCAGCGTGATTTCTTTTTTGCCTTTTCGAAAATATGTCGCTACAGGGTGCACATGAAAAGTAATGGAACAAATTTAATAACGAGAATCATAGTACTTTTCCTAGCAAACAAATAATTTTATAGTTTTCTTCAGGGTATAACTATTGCAACCTTTAATAATTTTGTTTGATCAAATAACCGGAAAGGATAGAAGCTTCGGTTTTGGCCATACGCCAAGTGTAGCCATAGTGGATTATACACCGTTTTACAAAGCCAATCATCTTGGAACCTATTGTCACAGACAAACAGATGTAACTAAACGCGATGAAAATCATAGTCGAGAGAACATGTACGCCCAATGCTGAAATCGGTGTGTTTAGTCGATGGGCCAATAGATGGCAGTAGTGCGCTAACGTCAAACACGAACAAAAACGGTGCGAGCGCTGCGGTTGGTGGATTGACCACCTACAATATATTTGAATCGATCGTAAAAAAGGTGGTCGATGGACAATTATGAGAGTGTGACGTCTGTTTTCCTGTGCTTTTGTATTCAGTAGATCACATTCACATTCATTTACTCGTCCAAATTGATTCAAAATATAAGAAACCATACACCTAATTTGGCTAGGGTTCTCCTAATTTGGCCACTTTCATAAGAAACCAATTTGATTGGCCAATTAAGGAACCGAAGGTAAATCCCTGACCGAAACTGGTACTGGTGACCTATATTGACTAACGAGATTTTCAAAACGAAAAAATGGATTTAGCTCAGTTTCAATATTTTACATACATATTATGGATTGAAAGCTTGCATTTAACTTATTTGTAGTATGAATACGGCTCCGGTGCTTTTACTCTACATGTTTCATAAATTTTGGTTTTAGAACATCAACATCATTCAAAATAGAGGATCATGATGTTCAGCAAATTTGTTCAGTAGTTCAAGGGCTAACATATGGTGGTCATTCAATTGCGGAATTCTGCCACTAGGCAGCGCTAGTGAGCATAGAACTTTTGTTTTGCGGATAGCTCAGGATCCTGACCACTTAGAAAGATGGCGTCTTCGACAAAGTTGTTCAGTAGCTCAAGGACTATCATTATTCTAACCAAGAGATTCGAGATTTTGCCACCAGGCAGCGCTAGTGAGCATAGAATGTTTGTTTTGCGGATAGCTCAGGATCCTGACCTCTTAGAAAGATGGTGTCTTCGGCAGTCAGGATCCTGAGCTATCCGGCAAACAAACATTCTATGCTCACTAGCGCCGCCTGGTGGCCAAATCTCGAATCTTTTGGCTAGAATAATGATAGTCCTTGAGCTACTGAACAACTTTGCCGAAGACGCCATCTTTCTAAGTGGCCAGGATCTTGAGCTCAGCGCAAAACAAAAATTCTATGATCACTAGCGCCGCCTGGTGGCAAAATTTTGAATCTCATAACTTTTATTATGATAGCGCTTAAGCTACTGAACAACTTTGCCGAAGGCGCCATCTTTCTAAGTGGCTAGTATCCTAAGATAACCGCAAAACAAAAGTTTCATACTAAATCTTCGAGCTGTTTAGTAGAATACCTATAAGTAGATGAAAAATCCTAATTTAGTACTATACCATTTAACTCCACTAGAGTTTGTATCCTTTGACAGATACGCGTATTTCGACCTCAACTGTAAGGTCGTCTTCAGTGTCAGTGTTCAGTGTAAGTCGAGTCTAGTACACTGAAGACGACCTTACAGTTGAGGTCGAAATACGCGTATCTGTCAAAGGATACAAACTCTAGTGGAATTAAATGGTATAGTACTAAATTCGGTTTTTTCATCTACTTAAAAGTTTCATGCTCACTAGCGCCGCCTGGTGGCAAAATTTCGAATCTCATAACTTTTATAATGATAGCGCTTGAGCTACTGAACAACTTTGTCGAAGACGCCATCTTTCTAAATGGTCAGGATCCTGAGATATCCGCAAAACAATAGTTGCATGCACACTTGCACTGCCTGGTGGCGCAATTTCACTTAAGCAGTGTTGCCAGCTACAAAAAAAATTTTGAACCCTTCATAAAAAACTGGATTACAGTTGAAGAGTTACTCTGCAAGAGTATTGCTATGTTACTAAGCATTATATTTTTCTGTTCCGCTCAAGTTTGATGGTTTTAATCTTTACTTTATTCTTCTTAAACAGTGTTGCCAGCCACATGAACATTTGTGATTCGACCGACTGTATGGCACGCAACACTTCCTTCAACTTTGGTGAACATTCGGTATCGTTATCTTTAAAAAATTTTGGTATTTGCATATCACACCCCCATAAAATTGGCTCTTTTGATAACAATCGAGCAGTGTTGCCATCTATTATCAAAATATGAAAACTTGAACGGCCATTTTGGAAAGTTCTCAACCCATGCTTCAACTTTGCCGAATATGTCGAATCAGTATTTCCGCATCTAGACGTAGCATTTTTCAAAAACATAATTATAACCCTGATTTTTTTTTTACGACCGATTTTTTTTACGACCCCCCGATAACGGTCGTAAAAAGAGGTTGGGGTGTATTACAACAGCTAGTCCATATTGGTACAGCATACAACATGGCTGGCCTGAAAAGTTGTTTGAATATCAAAACCTTGTTCTTAAGACAAAGTTTTGATTTTCTATTCATAAGGGCATAGAGACATTTTACATATTTGTTACATTTGGTTTGAATGCCCTCAATGTGATTTTTGAAAGTTAAATTCTTATCTAGCATGAGCCCTAGAAACTTAACTTCATCTGACCTATTTATTGGAACCCCTCTCATCGTGACCACATGTCCACTTGAAGGTTCCAAATAAAGAGCTTTTGGTTTATGTGGGAATATTATTAGTTGAGTTTTGAAAGCATTAGGAGTAATCTTCCATTTTTGCAAGTATGAATGAAAAATATCCAAACTTTTTTGCAATCGACTACAGATGACACGCAGGCTTCGTCCTTTGGCGGAGAGGCCTGTGTCATCCGTAAACAAAGATTTTTGACATCCCTGAGGTAACCCAGGTAAGTCAGATGTGAAAATATTGTATAATATTGGTCACAAAATGCTGCCTTGGGGAATACCAGCTCTTAAAGGAAGTCTTTCTGACCTAGAGTTCTGAGAATTAACCTGAAGTGTACGATTTGACAGATAACTTTGAATTATTCTTACAATGTATGTTGGAAAACTAAAGTTTTTTAATTACGATCAAGCCTTCATGAAAAACACTGTCAAATGCTTTTTCTATGTCGAGAAGAGCTAGACCAGTAGAATAGCCTTCAGATTTTTTGGAGCTGATCGAATTTGTTACACGTTAAAGTTGATGAGTGGTCGAATGTCCATGGCGGAAATCCGAACTGTTTATTGGCAAAAATTGAAGTTTCGTTGATGTGGACCATCATTCTGTTCAAAATGACCTTTTCAAAAAGTTTACTGATGGAGGAAAGCAAACTGATTGGACGATAACTAGAAGCTTATAACCAGTGCTTCTTACCATTTTCATTTGACCATAGCTGGAATCGATTTTTTGTTTCTATGCAAATTCTATTATATTCGATTTATATAGTTAAGTAAGAAATTTTGATTCGAATATGTGGTATTCTGGTTAATAATACAGAGGAACAAAAATAATCTTTTTATGTGTCTCAAACAAACATCAAATTATATGTTTCGTCAAATTTATAGAAAACATTGGTTGTATTAGAAAACATTGGTTGTATTGATGTTTGATTGAAATATAAACTAGGATTTTTTTCTGTGAGAAATAGTTTGATTGAAATTGCCAGAATTAACAGCAATTTAATTGTCATATTTGCTACCTCCAGTCAAAATTCGTCAATTTTTCTATATGGCCAGTAGAATATTTTTCAGTTTTGGAAAGTGTACCAGTTATGGCCATAGTGGTTTCCTATTTGACCATATGTAATATTTTGATAACTTTCATATTTTTAATCTTTTTGAATGTTTTAACATCAAGATATATCTTAAATCTAACTGATATAACAAACAAACATTTTCAAAATTTGAAGACATTAAAGTAATCACGTATGGCGAAATAGGGTACACCTACCCTAAATCTAAAAGATAATTCTTAAGTAACTTAATTATTGAAAAAAAAAACTTTGTTTAGCACCTTTATTAAAAATTGATTTATGTATTAAATTTGGCATAGCACAATAAGCTGCATACAAGTTGGGAAACTTGTATACAAGTAGACTAAAATCGATAAATAATGTATTTTCAACAATTTTTTTTTTAGATTAGTACCTTCTGAATTAGCACATATTTTATACAAGTCTCATAGAAATGACAGAAATAAATCAATGATTTAGTTTGAGGTAGATCTAAGAATAGTATCGCCATTTAAAACTTACAGTGAAATATATCGACCAAAGTTCAAAATTAACTCTTGATGGGTGGAAAAACAAAATGTGAGAAAATCATAATTTCATCTGCAGTAGCCTTGAAATGGCAGTATGGAGAAGTCGTGTCCATACTTTCTGGGACACATTACATATCAGGGATTCTTCCAAAAGTTTCAAACCATTCATCGATTTCTCTTAGGGTCATTTTTTTTCATTAGACATATCTTCAGAGTTTAGTTCATGAATTTGTGCGAAGACTCTTCTAGGGACCTCTGCTAGGATGTTATTTGTCCAAGGTTTTTTTTTACTCATAAACTCACGAAAATGTTTGAAAAGTTCCTTTGAGCATTTTTGAGAACTCCTTCAAATACTTCTCTCTACTCATTCCTTATCACTTTTCATCTGAGTTACTACAGGAGATTCTCCGAAGATACCTTCAGGAACTTCTCTAAGCTTTTCTTAATAGATTTCTTTAGATATTTCTTAAAGAATTCCATCAAGGATAATTCAGGGAGTATAGCCTTGCATTTTTCAACGATTATCGTCTGTAGTTTGAAAAAATACCATCATGTTTATACAAGAATTTTCCTATGAATTATATTAGGTACTCTAGTCAGAATTCCTCCAAAGGTTACTCCGTGAACAGCAGACGTGAACTCGTCAACAAGTAAAAATACACCGTGAACTAGATCATGTTTTTTTTTGTGAACATGTTGCCAAGTTCCGAGAACGATGATGGTAGTACACGGTGTATTTTTCACAGTTCACGTTTTCCAGAACTCTTTTTTGAGCGTGTACATGCGGGATTCCCACAGGGATATTTTCAAATTTACGTCTGACATTGCTCTTGATATTTCTTTGAGCATTCTTACATTGATTTCTACAAAAAATGCACCATTAACTCATTTCTCTAAATGTTATTCTTGAAAACTATTTGAAGATTTTTTTTCCTGTCGGGAATGCATTATTGAAACTTTGAAACAGTTTCTGAAAGAAACTGTAAGGTTACTTCAGAGAAATATGTAGAAATCTCTAAAGAAATCGCAGAAAAAAACAGTTTGTTCTTGGGTATATGCTCGTGTAAGTTGCTTTAGGATTCCTCCTGAAAATTTCTGGAAATATCTTTACCGGAATTGTTAAATGAGTCATCTAGAAAAATTCCAAGTTAAATAATTGGAGGACTTTTTGGAAAATTACTTGATAAATTCTGAAAGGTGTCCTAGTAAATATTTGGGCGAATCCCAAATGAACACCTTGAGAAACCGTAGGATAAACATCCTGCAAAAAGTGGGAATTGTTTAAAAGTAACATCTAGTTAAAAAAACATCTAGGCGAGTTTTCAGCAGCCTCGTTTTCTTCTCTCAGTTAATAACTGTGGAAGTGCTCATTAGAACACTAATCTGAGAATCAGGCTCTGTCCCAGTGGGGACGTAACGCCAGAAAGAAGAAGAAGAAGATCTTTGGCGAAATTGTTTGTTCTGTCTCGGAAACTTATCAGCGAGTTATTTGATAGAAAAGTACTGTGGATTTGACGTCATAATTTTGATGGCCGATATTAGTTGAATAGTGCCCTACTCTCAAAATTTGCAAACTAGTTTTGAATTACTGAAAACATCTTTGCAAAAATTTTGTCCTATCAACAATTTATATCGAAACTATTCCTCCTCCAATCTCCAGCATCCTCCCAAATATTCAGCTTATTTTGAATTCATACCCATCTTGTGAGATATTCTACAGTTTGTGGAATTGAAATTCAAGTTTTTCCGTTTTTACCGAATTTGAAACAATCGATGCTAACTCAAGCCAATTAGCTAATTTTTCTCTATCTTTTTAATTCAAAAGTTGCCCTACTACACTAATCTTGATTGCTGCATATGTTACATGTATTCTTACTTATACTAATAAAATGTGTATTAGTTGATCGATGCCCTGACAATCTGGCATCGCTGGGCCCAAGACAAGGTGGCAATGATATAGGTGCTGATGATCAACAACGGCGAACTTCTCAAGCAGGGAAGGGAAGGACAAAAGAATGGGGTAGGGCGGGGGTCAATAAAGCGAAAAGCAATGTCCAATAATTTTATATTTATTGCCTAGGCTGTGTACCACACGTCGATTTGCACTTTGTCTTGTTTGTTCGGTGGTGTCGCCCGCGCGAAGGGTTCCACCAAATCGTCTCCAGCTCCACGCGGCACAGTGGCCGCATCCCATACAAATGCTGGCCAAAAGTACAATTCTCACTCAAAACGTTTAAAAATGCTAAATATTTGACAAAACATGATTTTTAGAGGTAATTTGATAGAAATAGTCGCTGAAACAGAAAATCGATATTTCCGGTACATTTGACAGAATTTGTTTAAAATAGCACATTTTTGTAATTCAATCAATGAAATCCGTATCCAGATCAAAATCAAATGAAACGTCATTCTTTTGATGCCAATTTGAAGTTAAATATCGTGGGCAAGCTCAAGATGGTTTTTGAATCTATTCGGGAGCTTATAAAGGTAAAAAATGCGATATTTATATCAAGTATGATGGTCTAATGGGCTGATTCGTAGTGTAACTAAAAATAATTTTTCTTATCTTGGCGCAAAAAAGCGCAACTGAAGCCATAGTACATCGAAAACTATGGGATATTTGCTACACATTGAGGGGTAATTGATCATTTTAGAGCGTTTCCCAGATATCTTGCACTACCTTTGAAAAAATGACTTATTTTTTAAGGAGCTCTATGTTACACACTTCTTGACATTCTCAAATGGTAAACATGTCAAATATGGTTTAAAATATCTTCAAAACAAAGCTTAAGGTATATTCTTTCGAATGAGACCGGTTGAGAAAGGTTTGGTCATGATTTAGTACAGAAACTGCAATTTCTATAGAACAACCTTCACGAAATTTGAAGAATTCAAAAGGGTCAATTTCAGCTGACATCTCTCCAGGTCACATGCTGTGAAAAATCGAAATGTACACCGATCGATCTGAAACTTTGGGGAATTGTTATTCAATACTGAAGAAATCAAGAAAATATATTCAAGAAGGAATTTGCAAACTTTATTTTTTTGACTTTTGGCCAGCTTTGGGCCACTGTGCGCGGGTCCTTCCATATATATTCCAGCTCCCAGGAGGTGATGGCAACCAGCCAAGAATGAGAGACATGTGGGTTTGGATCCGACGACTACGACGGATATGCTTTGGGTTGTGTAATGCAATCGTAGTTTACAAGCAGATCTTTTTTTTTTGTTCTTTGTGTGGTCAATGCTAATTTTCGCCTGCTCGGGTGACGGCAACTGCTGGGAGAGGAGCTAGTTTCTGGAAAGCATTTGGAAGCTTTCGGTCGTTTGTCGCAAGTCGTGTTAGCTGCTAATATGGAGTAGTCGCACGGAAAAAATAATTCTGATCCATCAACTGTGTTTGGTTATTGTTGTTTATCTCTGCATCTGGAATCCGTAAGGGTTTTCAAGAGGTTCTTACACTGGGAAAAGTTTAAATCTAAATTTTGAGTTTTATTTACCCAAAATTAAGTATATCGATTATACTTTCAACCAAAAAATAGAGAAACCTCGATGACGGCGTGGCGTGAAATTGTTGATTCAGTGTTATTTGTTTATATGTGAACTAAAAAAATAAATGAATGACACGCCGACCAAGAGTTTGTTGCAGAGGATTAGCCCTGCCGAAGCTGGTCTTCGTAACATTGTGTAAATCGGCTAGGAGAAGCAGTTTGCCTAGGCTACTTCTGCTACATGTGTTAAGAGCTATATGCACTAGTTCTTCCCTGAAGAAGTACCGTAAGCTGGTCTGATGCCGAGGGTAATGTCTGTACACACTGTATACGACAAGAATTGTTCAAGTAAAGTGCATGGGATAGTTTTAGTGGATCGTCGTTGGTGCGGCACTCCCTGAGTTATCTTCTTAAGCGCCTGTTTGCAGATTTACCTTTTGTAAAAAAAGAGTTTGTATTCTTTGTAGCGTGAAATTACAATTTGAGTGTTTTGCTAAGGAATTATATTAAATTAAATTAAAATCCAAAATTCAGTAGTAGTTAGGCAAAGTATTGCCACATTTTCTTCAGTGCAACGAGAACAACCTTCCCACATGCGTAAAGCTCATTCATGGCGCGTTCTGACACCTTCGTTTTGTCGTCGTCCTCACATGACAGGCCCAACAGGGAATCGACAAATCTCCTGACAATTAATTTTATTCTTTTGCGAAACTTGACGGCCGTATCCCGGGTGTAACGTTACTGCTGCTGTTAGCCTGCCACTGGAGTTTACCCACCTTGACTATACTTCCTTCACGTTCTGTCCGTAATCTTTGGCTTATTCTTTGCTAGGAATCCACAGGAAAACTTCAGTCCAATTGCAAATCCGATGACAGTGGCAACAAAATCACAGCTTGTACGTGTCCCTGTCACCTTCGTCACCATCATCGCCGTTGTCACCATAAGGCGAGGAGAAAATTTCATCTTCACCGTTGCCCTCGTCAGGGTCTATTAGGCTTGGCTTGTTCCCAGCGGAAGAAAACCCCGAACGAATAAATATCGTAGGAGCAAATTAAGCAAACAACTAATACCTGTCAGCAGCCGCTGTCATCACGGGGAACACAAATGTTTGGCTTGCGTGAATCGTCTGGGGTTCGGTACGTGTCAAGGCTCGATGTGCGGTGGGCGACATTTGAGGTCCATAAGCTGTGGGTAAATGATAACGGCCCCTGGCTGAAACAAAAGATCAGATCTCAGAGCAGACACAGGATGTAGGAGGGCAAATTGCATCCAGACTTAATTGTTTCCTCTGCCAAATCAATGCAAATTGGTGCTAAATTTCCGTTGAGCTTGAACAGAAAAGCGTCTACCCTCTCTCGTTTCATTTCAATGAAATGAGTACCGTTTTGATTCATATTACGGACACTTAAGGACTCAGGGAAATATAACCCAGCATAGAGCATACAAAATAAATCATTCTGTATGATTCCTTAGCGCTATCGAGCGTCGGAAGCCCTTTACTTTCGAACGGTGGGTGAAGAATACGCTTCCGCAATTTCATTAATTTTAAATAAATCAAAATGTGTGGCCTATTCATGATTCTTATTCCGGACGCTTCCTCACTTTTGCCTCATATTCCGGACACTTTGAATCGAATTCCGGACAGCTCATGATAATCATTAATGGAACAGTCAAATCATCAATCGAAATCGTTAAACCACCAAAGAGACATCTAAGGTAGTTGGGCATTATAAATTTTCAAAGATATTTATGGAAAAAGTTTACTAAATCGAGCCTTGAAATTGAGAACTTTTGAACAGCAAAAATTGAAAAATTTCACGTGAAATGTTTCCCATACAAAGTAGAGTGTCCGGAATTTGAAACTGTCCGTAATATGAATCAAAACGGTACCTTATGCCGGAGGCTACAAATCCTTTGGTATATAAGCATAGTGTGCGCATCGTACTCTCTTGTTGTGCGTACACAATTATTATTCTGCTCATGAACGTTTTGAAACTGCCTACAGCAATAAAACAGTACTTCTCAGGGCTATTTTAGACCTTTTGATCCACTCTCGAACCTCATAAGGACCCGTTAACGGAAGTAAAATTTAGAACCAATGTGGCTGAATCGTAGAAAGTTATGAACAAAATGTTAGTTATACAGTGATACCTCATTTATTAAGTAAACATCTAAACAGATAACACTGAATCAACAATTTCACGCCACAATAAGTAATCGGTTCGTGTCCGCATTTCTCCATCCTCGGTTCTGCCCCACGCTCGCCAAATCGATACGCACTTGATCCGCCCACCTAGCTCGCTGCGCTTCACGCCTTCATCTTTGGAGAATTTCTGTCCGGCATTCTTGTAACATGCCCTGCCTATCATATCCTTTCAGCTTTGGCACCTTCTGGATACTGGGTTCGCCGTAGAGTTGGGCGAGCTCGTGGTCCATCCTTCGCCGCCACACACCGTTTTCCTGCACACCGCCAAAGATCGTCCTAAGCACCCGACGTTCGAAGACTCCAAGTGCTTGCAGGTCCTCCTCGAGCATCGTCCACGTTCCATGCCCGTAGAGGACTACCGGCCTTATGAGCGTTTTGTACATCGTACATTTGATGCGGGCGTGAATCTTTTTTGACCGCAGCTTCTTCTGGAGGCCATAGTAGGCCCGACTTCCACTGATGATGCGCCTCCGTATTTCACGGCTAACGTTATTATCAGCCGTCAGCAAGGATCCAAGGTAGACGAACTCATCGACCATCTCAAACGTATCGCCGTCTATCGTAACACTGCTACCTAGGCGAGCCCTGTCGCGCTCGGCCCAACCAGCTAGCATGTACTTTGTTTTGGACGAATTCACCACCAATCCAACTTTCGCTGCCTCGCGTTACAGGCGGGTGTACAGGTCTGCCACTTTTTCAAATGTTCGGCCGACAATGTCCATATCATCCGCGAAGCAAACAAATTGTCCGGATCTCGTAAAAATCGTACCCCGGCTGTTGAGCCCGGCTCTCCGCATAACACCTTCTAGCGCAATATTGAACAACAGGCACGAAAGTCTATCACCTTGTAGTAGTCCCCGGCGGGATCCAAACGAACTGGAGTGTTCGCCTGAAACCTTGCACACCTTCCATCGTCGCTCTTATCAGTCTCGTGAGCTTTCCGAGAAAGCTGTTCTCGTCCATGATTTTCCATAGCTCTACGCGGCACGAAGCCGTTGCGGGATGCGTTGAGTTTCTAATAGAACTTGCGTGTTTCTTGAGACCGGCACAGCTGTTCCATCTCCTCGCACTCCGTCTCCTAAAAGGTGGCGTTTTTTCTCCCGAAAGAGGCGGATCTGCTGTTGCCGTTTCCGTCTATAACGTTCCACGTTCTGCCGGGTCCCTTGCTGCAGCATGACCGCCCGCGCTGCGTTTTTCTCCTCCAGAATCTGCCTACATTCCTCGTCGAACCAATCGTTTCGTCGACTCCGTCCCGCGTACCCGACGTTGCTCTCAGGCGCATTGTTGATGGCTGCTTTCACTGTTCTCCAGCAGTCCTCAAGAGGGGCTTCATCCAGCTCACCTTTTTCCGGTAATGCAGCCTCGAGGTGCTGCGCGTATGCCGCTGTGACATCCCGTTGCTTGAGCCGCTCTAGGTCATACCGGGGCGGCCGTCAGTACCGTACATTGTTGACGACAGAGAGTTTTGGGCACAGTTTGACCATCACCAGATAGTGGTCAGAGTCGATGTTAGCGCCACGATAGGTCCTGACGTCGATAATGTCGGAGAAGTGCCATGCATCAATCAGAACGTGGTCGATTTGTGATTCTGTCTGTGGTGATCTCCATGTGTATCGGTATGGAAGGCTGTGCTGGAAGTAGGTGCTACGAATGGTCATATTCTTGGAGGCGGCAAAATCAATCAGTCATAAGCCGTTTTCTTTCGTCAGCCGGTGGGCGCTGAACTTTCCAATAGTCGATTTGAATTCCTGACCAACCAGAGCGTTCAAATCTCCTATGATGATTTTGACGTCATGGCATGGGCAGCGGTCGTACTCGCGTTCGAGCTGCGCGTAGAAAGCGTCTTTATCATCATCAGTGCTTCCGGAGTGAGGGCTGTGCACGTTTATTATGCTGAAGTTGAAGAACCGGCCTTTGAGCCTCAACTTGCACATTCTCTCATTGATCGGCCACCACCCGATCACGCGTCTCTGCATATCACCCATCACTATGAAAGCTGTTCCCAGCTCGTGTGTGTTGCCTCAGCTCTGGTAGATGGTATGATTATCTCTAAACGTTCGCACCATTGAACCCTTCCAACACACTTTCTGCAACGCTACGATGCCGAATCCACGGTCCTTCAGCACGTCGGCGAGTATGCGTGTGCTCCCGATGAAGTTGAGAGATTTACAGTTCCACGTACCGAGCTTCCAATCGCTAGTCCCTTTACGTCGCTGTAGTCTTCGCCGATTGTGCCGGTTCGTATTCTCTCGTTGATTATTCGTTGCTTGATGTTTTAACGGCTGGCTTGCAGGGCCTGACACCAACCCCTTAGATTTCCGGAGGACCATTCCCCCTAAATGTTCAGAGGATCATAGTGCGCAGTTTAGCTTAGAGTCCTTTTCTGGCACTCGGACGATAATCAGCCGCCCTTGACATGGGGAACAGACGCTGTTGTGAGCCGCTCCTAACATTGAGTTCAGACGCTCAAGGTTTGCAGAAGCAAAAGCAAACCCCCCCTTCCCTGTCAGCATACGACCAAAGTTCCCACCGGGGGTTGGTTACCCGATCTTCCCTAAGGTTACTCGTACCCCGGCCAGTACCGCGAGGAGGTAGGGATAGGAGTTGCTGGGCAAGAGGCTTAGGACCGCACAGAGGGGTCTTATTCCTTTAGGTACGCGAGGTACCAATGGTACGCCATGTCCAGCCATTTACCAACCCGAGAACTCGGATCATTCCACATTATATTTTGGACAGTCATACAAGATGATGTCCTCTGTTTCTTCGCACCATTCGCAGTCGTCATTTATTTCGATTCCCCATTTGTACCTCCTTTCCTTGGTGTTTGTGTGGTTCGTTCTTATCCGACCAATGATAATTTTCTCTTCCGTGTTTAGTTCTAGTCTTTCGAATCAGATTTTCCTAGATGGTTCTTGCATCAGGTTGAAGTGCCAGATTCCCTTTTCTTCAGATTTTTTTTTAGTTTTCCTTCCAATCTTCTTCGTTCTCTGTCTTAGCTAAAGTAGATGGCATCGGACAGAGTCAGGGAGTTGAAAGTAGTTTGGGGGCCTTGTGTTGTTCTCGTCGCTTCTTCGTCTGAAATTTTCGTTCCAGGAATGCCTTGGTGGCTGGGCACCCACTGCAAGGCTATGAACCGGAATCTGTCCTCTTTAAGGCTAAGTAGCCCGTCATTCGTTTTGGCAGCCATATTGATATTTTAGCTTGCAATTTCAAAGTGATAAAACTCAGTCCTCATAGTTGATATTGATACGGAAAAGTACCACTATATGCGCTTACATGCTGAAAGTATGCTGATACTTTTTCAGCTATATCATTGCACTACCATCTGATTTTCATCAATTTGTCATTCATACATGATTTAGCAACAATCATCAACGATGCATACAAATTTCAATGACGACCTACTACGCCTTAAGAGGAAAATAACCATCATCGTTTTATAAATTTTCAAAACCAGTTTTTTAGCTCAAAATTTAAGCAATGTTCAAGAAAATCTATCATTGCATTACACTTGCTTTCTGGATAGCAATGATAGATTTTCATGGGGATTTCTTTAAATTTGAACGAAAAAACTGGTTTTTCGTTTTTGATGATTGCTGATGATTGAATGATGGATTCTTGAGCCTTAATCGATTTGCGTATTCTCCAGGCTAAGAAGCTGTCTTCGGTTTCGGTTCTGTTCAATATAGTCTGACTCGCTCGCTTGGAGTCAGTGAATATTACAATGTTCTTGTAGTTCTTCAAATGTATCATTTGGATGGCTGTCCAGATGGCTAGTAATTCCGCGTTTGTGATTGAGTAATTGGAGTTTATTTTTTCTACAACCACTTGGTGATCAGAGGTGTCATAAACGGCGAGGGCTGTTCCTGAAGTGGTTTTCGACGTGTCAGTATACCGATGGTTGAATTCCTGATAGTCGTTTTTTACTTCGAGGAACTTCTGCTTCCAGAATTCCTGGCTCCGTTCTGCTTTTTGGCTCTGTCCACCGTAGAGGTTTAGTTTGATGTATCTTGAGATGTTACGTTCCGAGTATCGGTGGATGCTATTCCCGGATCTTTCAGATGAAGTTGGGCTACTATGTAGTTGTACTTCGTAGCAATTTCTGTTATGAATGTGCCATTTCCTGAGTTGGATGCTATGCCTCTCCCGATAAACTGTTGGAGCTGATTTTTATGGAAGGAGCCTTCCGGTACTGCTTTGAGTGTGAGCCATTCCCGTCTGGTGTCCAGCGGTGTTTGTCCCGTTTCGGCGAGAATTACATGGATTGGTGTGGACTTCAAGAATCGCATCGCAATACGGAGGTAGCTGTTTTGAATCATTTGGAGCTTCTGTAAGTTTGTTTTCGCAGCGTTTCCGTAGATTTGCGATCCTAGCCTGCTGCGGACGATCGCGTTTCCTACCTTGATGAGTGTGCCCGGATTGGCACTACTGTTCCTCCTACTTTGGGGTCATGCACAAATTATGTCACGCTCCGAGGGGGGAGGGGTCAAGCCAAGCGTGACAAGTCTTACAAATATTTGGAAAGACTCATACAAAAAACGTGACAAAGGGGGGGGGGGGAGGGGTCAAAAATTTGAAATTTAGCGTGACATAATTTGTGTACCATCCCCTAGCAGTTTGATGATTTTCATTTTCTCCATTGCTTTACTCTTCATCTCGTCTATGTGTTTTCTGTGCGTTAGGGTTTTATTCACTTTGTACCCCAGGCAGGGTTGGGAAAAAATCTGAAATTCACTCTACAGTAGCCAAATAAAGCCAATCACAGTCAGTGGAGCCAGTGAAACTCACGCCCATCGCTGCTGTAGGCAAAAAGCCTTGAAAATAGCAAAACACCCGTTGCTAATGGCAACCCAAAATTACTGTAGAAAAATGTTCTATTTTTGCAATTTGTCATCGTAATAGGCTGTTTTTCATCACGCCTATCTGTCATAAAACGGCCTACTTTCCTGCACTGAAGTATGCAGAGCGGGAATAGTCATTACGCAACTGAAATCAGTGCTGTAATGATTCATTACGCAACGCTTTCTCATTACGCAACTGTTTTGAGTTGCGTAATGAATCATTACACAACAATTTTTCAGAAATTGTAAAATAATGGTGAGTGCATTCCGATATAATTTCTGATGCTCTCAAGTGGCCTTCGACGAAATTGCAAAAAATGTTGTACGTAACTCGTTGCAGAACTCGATTTTTACAGCACTCGTCGCAATTATCCTACTCGGCAAGCCTCGTAGGATAAATTTACCACTCGTGCTGTAAAAATCATCATTCTGCAACTTGTTTCGTAAACTACTATTCCCGCAATTAGAGCCTTCAATGACACTAATGATTTAGAGAAATTCATGTACCCAACATAGGCTACTTGATGAGATTCACGTTTTTGAACTACTGTACTAAGAGAGCCACGTGATTTTCGCGAAATTCAGCCTACTACTATTACCATTCCCAGCACCGACCCCAGGTAGGTATCGGTGTGTATTGTTTATTTCGATTTTTTCTTGGCCTATGCTTATTCCGACTTCTTTGGTGTCCTTCCTTGTAAACGAAATGGCCACAGATTTGGAGACGTTGATTTAGAGGTCCAGAGAGTCCAGTTCGTTGCAAAGTAGTGCCAGGAAGGTGTTGGCCCGCTCAGCTGCCTCTTCTGGGTTCCTGCCTGCTATCACCACAGTGAAATTATCCGCGAATTGTACCAGCTCACAGCCTGCTAGTTGGATTTGGTGCAACTTACTGGTGTAGAGGTTAAACAGGATAGGTTAAAGGGGACAACCCAGGAGTAGTCCTTCGCTGATTTCTCTTTGTACATCTCCTTCTGGGGTTTTTATTTTTATTTTTCGGTAGTAGAGGTAGGTGTGGACTCCACACTGTGGAGTCATGATATGAGTTTTTCCGGAATGTTTAGTTCCTGGAGGATATTCAATAGTGTTTGCAGGTTGACCGAATCGAAAGCGTGGTACATGTCGAGAAAAACGACGATGGGGTGTCCTCCGTCCTGCTGAATATCTTTTATTCGATTCACCAAAAGTTCATGCATTTTTGGCAGACCAGTTTTTTCGATATCCAAATGAGAGACGAGGGTGAAGGTTTTTTATATCCGCGATTTCGATCAATCTTCCGTTGATTGCCGACTTGATTAGCTTTAAGCAGACGTTTATGAGTGCTATGGGTCGATAGGAACTCGGATCCGATGGGTTGCCCTTATTTTTGGGGATAGGTTTTACAAGGGTTGTTCGCCATTGTTCAGGAATCTACTCGGTCACGAAGACTTCGTTGAGCATCTCGCTGATATTAACCTGGATGTCCAATCTTAGACGTTTCAAGATGTCGTAAGACATCCCATCCTCTCCTGGCGCAGAGTGTCGTTTCCTTTTTCGAAGCGGCGCTAGGATCTCTTCAGCTGATAAGGCCATTTCATATATTTTGAGGTCTGGAAGGGTCTTCGTCGCTGGTTTCGTCTTTCGTCTAAATATATCGTCATAGTAGTGTGCCATATAATCCTCTGCTTCGTTTTCCGATAACTCTGCTCTTCTTTTGGCCGATTGGGTCAGCGCCGTGTTTATTGCTTTTATAATGTTCCACTGCTGATTTGTGGAAGTCGTCTCGTCTATAGTTGCCGATAGCTCTGCGCAATAGGGTAACCAATATATTTTGGATCTCTATATATTTTGGACCCCCTGGTCCATTTCCTTCAAATTTCCAAGTTTAAATCGAAAGACCAACTCAATTCGCATGCTATTTAGAAAGATAGGACTATTCCATACTTGCATCAACCATTTGTACATAGGAAATGTGTTTATTTTATCTGAAATTAATTTAATTTAATCGGTGCATCCATACAACCGTTACAACACGTTACACACCGAATTTAAAGCCGTCAGAAATTTTTCAAGTGTAAACAAAAACTTTTTTTCAATTTCTGGACTAACAGTGTAGAATTTCTTCGGTTTTCCATTGTCAATCGATTGATTAGACTATGGGCAAGCATATTATACAACCAGTGTCGTGATCTTTGTCGCCAAACGATAAAAAACACCGGGGGTCCAAAATATATACCTTGAGGGTCCAAAATGTATTGGTGTGTCCAAAATAATGAAAAGCAGTACATCAAAATTCAATTATTTTCGACGTTTTCTGGATCTTACATGATCGTTTGGGCATTTTTATCTTGTAAAGGAAGTTTTTCTCTACATGTTGGCATGTTCTTTGACTTGGTTACGCTGTGCAATTAATTAATAGGGACAAAAAACTAAAATCACTTCCTTAGGGGATCCAAAATACGACCGTTACCCTATGCTTTTTTAGCTTTGCGTATGAGCCTTTTGAGGATTGCTCTTCCTTTTTGTAGTTTAAGTTGGTTCGTTAGGGTTTTGGATCTGTTGTAGTAGATTTCTTTTCGTTTTGTATGCTTGATTTATTTCTTCCGTGGTAGTTCGTTTTCTTGTCTTCAACGACAAAGCTTACTTTCTTGATGCTCTCATCTAAAACGGCTAACATTTCAGCAGGATTGTACAGATATTGCGGTTTAATTTTGTTGATTGCTTCCACCACCCTTTGTTTGTTGACACGGATTGTTCTTTTCTCTACCACAGGGATTTCGCCTTCTATCTCCTACTTCCCATATGGATTTTGCAGTTAATTCCACTGTTGCTAGACTGATGTCGATCTCCGTACTGATGTTTTTCAGTGACGTGGTGCAGGTGGCCGATCCGTCATTGAGTAGGATGAATCTGGAGCTTTCGAGTGCAGTGTTGATGGCGTTTCCTTTGCAGAATTTAGGAGAGAGCCTGCCCCAGGTGTAATGGTGTCCGTTAAAGTCGCCTCCGATTAGTGTTTCTCCTTCGGTTTCCTCGACTTGCTCAAACAATTTCTTAATTTTCGCAATGGCTTCTCGGCACAACTCTTGCCCCGATGGATCGTATATGGAGATTAGGGTGATTAAATCGAATCCTCTTGATATTTTTACTCCTACTGCCTCGATAGGTGATAGATCTTCGAACACTAGTCTCCCGTAATCAAGCGATTCGTGGACGAGAATACCAGCGCCACCATACCCTGGCTCATTCTTATAGACTCGAATCTGTAGTGGGCTAGTTTGAATGCTTCATCTTTTCGGAGCTTTATTTCCTGTAGCAGTGCGGCTTTTACAGAGTTCTCCGCAAGAAAGTGAGCTCGCTCCTCCCTCGTTTCGACGGGGCGCAGACTCTGTACGTTGTGTTGCAGGTGTCTCAAGGTTTTACACACCACTGTACTGGCTCTGGTTGGTTCTGGCAACGTTTTGTAGAAGACTGTCATTTTCCTCAATGATGTGCTGGATGTCTTGTCCCATCTCGATCAGCAGTTGGTCTCTCTCTATTTCCGAGTTGGCGATTTGGATCTTTTGAGCTATCTTGACTTGTAGATTTTTGAGGGCTATCAGCCATCGCTTCACTCGTGTTTCTGCTAAGAATCCTTGCCGCAGCCAAGAAATGAATATTTCTAGCTCGGTTGCTTTGAGTGGGTTCCCGAGGAGGAAAGAATAACTCGGCAATAACTTATGCATACCATATTTTGGTATCATACCCCAATTAGGTATGGTTCAGTTATCAATACCTTTTTTTGGTATTATAATGGTATTTGAAAATATAATTAAAACAATTAAAAATACTTCATTTTGGTATTCGATAGGTGTTGAGGACTGCTGGAGGTATTGAACTATTATTGAAAAATTTCACTTTTATATGAAAATCCATCAAGTATTATTTAGGTATTGCAATACCTGATCTAATTATCAGCTTGGTATTTGTAGAATATGCAGAAGGTATTATTTGAGGTATTTTACCTCTTATGCAGGGCTCATTCATACCTAATGCAGGTTGTAAGTATTGGAAATTATCTGGTATGGAATACCTTAATTTGGTATTCAGTAGTTATTTTCTTCTGCTCGGGTTATCTGGACATCTGATGTCTCTGTTGGGCATCTGTTGGGGCGTGTTGTTCCAGGGTCCTAGATCATTGTACTGGAAAGTGTTTTGATCTTCGTTGGCTTGCGTTGGTCTTATTTGTCCTTCGTTGAGTCTGCTGGAAGATTGACTGAGTATGCTAACTGCTCGTTTTCTGGTGTGATTCGTTTTGTTGATTAGAACTTTCTCTCCGAGTGTTGGGAACGAGTCTGTCTCTTCTTCGGACAACAAATCAAACCGATTCTCTAGTCTCGAGAAGTGGGATTCTGCTTGGCTGTATGGTATTTGCTTTTCCTTCATGGCTGATTGGATGTTTTTTCGTCACTGCATTTCCGGGCATTCAGGATCGTTTGCTTTGTGAGCTCTTTTGCAGTTAGGACACCTTACTGTTTTGTTGCAGACAGCTAGGAACGCGTTCTGGAGGTGCAGCTTTGCGCTCTGTGACCGTATCATCAGCAGTTGCTGCATTGCCTGATAGGAAATATGTATAACTCCGGTCTAAAGAAGAAGCTGTAGATCCTTACTTTGTCCGGTATTTGTTCCCCTTCAACTGTCACTTTCACGTTGTAGATGTCCACCAAATCGTTGTTGTCTCCTCTTTTCTTCAGTCTTTGGTTCCATGTTATCCATCATTTCCTCCTCCTCGAAACTCAGCGGAACTCCTCGAGCAAATAGGATTTTTCGGTTTTTGCTCTTGGGTTCGTATATTCGCAGGTTGCCTTCCGCCAGTTTCAGCTTTCTCATCAGCTGTTCGTTTTTGGTTTTGATCTTGAATCTGAATTTCCCCAGATGTCGGATCTCCGAAAAGTCGTTGAAGCCTTTCACCTTAAGAAATTTTTCCACATGACATGGGTGATTGGGGTGGTGCGTGTTCACGTCAATCAGCTCCAGCACTACCGTTGTGACGTCCGTCTTTGGAAGCGCAATGGTAGCATCCACTTCACTCTTAAAAATAATGAGTTTTACGTGTGACGTAAACCTTATAACACTTAATTATTTATCGACTCAAACGGAAATATGACCTAATTTTATGTTTTATTCGATGCATCATAAAATCTAATTACTTGATAAACTATTTTTACAGCAACATCAGTAATAAATTGAACGACTTCAAATTTAGATATGTCAAGCTATAAAGGTTTAGCGAATGACTCAATTTTAAGATTTTTGAAGCGTAAATTTACATGATCGCCGATGACACCGCCATGCTAACAAAAAATAGTCAAGTCTGTTTTCAAACGCATTCAAAGTAAGTCATCCCGAGTGAAGTTGAAAAAAAAAATCTGGCAGAACGCTGTAAAATATGCGTTTACCGCTATGTTTAAAGGCAAGTCGCAAGGATCACCGAACCAGTGTTATGTTTTCTTAAGTTGGTCTTATGCTGGACAATGAACTGCGTGGTTATTTGCCGAATTAGTGCCGTTACAATTCCGTGTTAGCTAATGCGCGTCCTTGGCAAAGATGCTGCTATAAAATCATGCGATATGGTGCATTGGTATCCAGATGAATATAATCAATGCTTGAAAATTAATTGCATGAAAGTGTAACTGCTGTTTCCGTCTTGATTTCGTGCGAAAATTGCTAGCTTATTGCACCAGTGATACCGTATCATCCCCCAGATCAAATCATATGTGGTGTTTGGCTGACACTTTGGTGAAATGGATATCAATACAGACTGCAACATTGTTTCAAGTGCAAGAACCGATATAAATAAAGGGTGAAAAATTTCGCCGAATCAATGGTAAGCATTTCTTTTCTTCGGAATATCTTAAACAGTTTGCCAATAAAACGCAAAGACCGTCGCCTCGATCATCACTTTCAATTTTATTGCACCGTTCTTAGTCCTGCCGCACACAAAAACGAATACACGGCATGGCGTGAAAGTAGATCATTGCATCTTACTTTTACGTCATGTCGTGTATTTTTTTTTGGCTTGGTGTGGTCATGTAATTTTCAGATCGGATGTAAATTTATGTCAAATGATTCGCTTCTTTTATGTGCATCTAAGTGGATTGAAATTTACATGAAATTTTCGAAGAGTGTTGTGTTCCTTCTTTTTCCTTGGCTTGTGTTTCATTCAGCTTGTCCTTTTTTGATTGCTGCCTGGTAACTCTACCGTTAGCTTGTTTCCGGCTGTCTATTATTCTCCGGATTCTCCAACAATCCGTCCCTTCAGACTCCATGGTTTAACAATGGTTTTATTTTTCTCTATTGTATTAAATCTATTATAAAATTATTTGTCTTCCCTTATGATAGTTCCACTTTTTCTTTTGATCTACGTTTTCACAGCTTAACAATATTAAGTGTTTTTTTTTCCGCTTCAAAGATCGTTTATTTTCTGTTCTAACTGTATACCGCCCTTATCTTCACGCTTCTAATCCGACGAGGATTTTTTCTGTTGTAGTTGAGTCGATTTGCGTGTGTGCGTACTCCGAACTGAACTCGATGTCGCGGCGGCCACCAAATTTTCGACGACGACGCCCCTCTTCCGATTTTTGCGTTTTTCGCGACGATTTATAACTTTTAGGTGTTGCGAACTATTGCACTGAATTTCCCGGCAGAAGAGCCATCTTTTGCACTACTTTTTATTGAATTTAACGCGGTATTTTAGAATGAATTTAAGTTTTTTCTCGGTTGCCGATATTTTTTCACTGTCTACGAATGACTCTCGAAATCCAAACTTCTAATCAGCAAATTGGCACTACCGTTGAAAGTTTCAAGGCTTCATCAATCTGAGAAGATTTCTACTTCTTTTGCCACTCAAGCTTTATTGTACCCCTACTTGATAGTGATAGTGACTCTATCTTGAAATATTGTGAAACAATCCCGATAAAAGATAATCCAACATTCCGCAGCTGCAGTGACGACGTATCGTTGCGTAGCGTTTGACAAATGATCTTCAACCAGTACGCATTCGAGGAAGATCGATAAAACAGCAGCACAATATATTTCTTTTGCCACTGCAACCTACTGGAACAACTTGTCCCTACGTTCAACCAGCAAAAAGTAAACGGTGAATGCGAAAATAAAAATGCTACCACCAGACACCGGCTGCACCCATGCAAAAAATTATAGACAACCGTTCCGCGATAGGCTGTCTCGTCGCGTTGGTTGGCAGCGCAGACGCCATCGACACGGCGATCGCCAACGATCGATCGATCCGATCGTCCCATTCCACAGTGGTTTATTGGCCAAAACGTCAAATTCCTTTTTAAATGGCTCAAATTGAATATTTTACATATTTTATACCATATTCAAGCAGTATGGATTTATATTTTTTAAGACTATTTATTGTTTTGGACTTATAATAGGGATATGCAGTATGGTAGAATACATTTGTATTGTTTGTTCAATTTTACATACAAAATGATAACTTGGACAGTTAGTTTTTAACTGATTCAAATAAAATTGTACCGTTTCAACTCAAATTCCGAACATGGCTCATAATCACAATTGAAATTTTTAGCACTATTGAGCTACTGTGGCATTCGCCTGCCAGACTCCGTAAGCTCCGCGGTTGACGCAAGCTAAAATGCAAAAATCTTGTTGGTGATTCCCACTCATTTGTCGGGAGGAGATTTGCTGGCGACACTGTGCACCGACTGGGACTTTGAGACTTGGACGTCGGACACTGCAAGTGATCCAAGGCAAATATTGCTGGAAATAAATAGATATGCAGAAGAGCCTAATTAGTTGCAATTGACAGATTGATGAAATATGCTGTGGGCTCGAGTGGGATTACTTAAGGTTGTGGCATCCGCGTGGCGACAGTTCATGAGCTCCCCACGTGAAACATTGTGGGGGACAGTTCACTACATAGAATACAGGCGATTCCAAAAGAGATTGGACTGTAAATAGTTACGATTTTGGAAAAGAAAGTTCTTAGTTAATAACTGCAAAACTGCTCAGAAACCTAACTCCAAGGAATAGTAAATCTACAAGACACGAAAGTGTGTAATTTTTTGCAATTGAATTTCAGTACAGTCGTCCCACAGTCATGAATAAGCGCGTAGCAAAAAATATATTTTTGCGTGTCTGAAGGATCTCCAGAATTATGTGTTCTCAGAAACGTTCCAGCACTTTTTACATACAGGTTGTCAAAGTTGTATAAAACACTGGTTTCATGAAATTTTAAGTATGATTTATCAAATTTTTATTGTGAATTTATCCACCAAGCATGCAAAATAGGACATAAACTTTCAATTTAGATAACATTTAGTTGAAATTTCACCATAACATTTAGAAGAATTCGATTTTTTCAACATGCTTGCAGTCCCCATACAAAATTCATAGTTTCTTTTATATGGCAATATACGATACTTTTCTGAACCACCAAAAAATAACTTTTTACCATCGAAAGAATCATGAATTTTGTGGATAATTAAGCAAATAAGTTGCAACACAAGCTGGCAAACTTGCGTGCAAGTTAGCTTAAAAAAAAAATTGCATTTTCAACAGTCAATATCTCATAAACTAGACGTGATATAGGTAGGGTCCCAGGTATGTCTCTGGGCAACGGGATTTAAGGACTCTTATTCTATTCAGCCTACTTCGTTGAGTTGAAATAAATTTGTCACTTATTTTCAGATCGCAATTGTATTAAAATGGAACCAGAAAAAAAACAATGGGAGCATCGAGAGAAACTTCACCAAAGCTGAGAAAAAAAATCATTATTGGTGCATTAGTCTACAGAAGACATCGGCTTGCTCATTGATTTAGGGGCTGATAAAATTGATGAGCTCCGAGGAACCCGGAGAAACAACCACGTATACCAAGAGATGCAGACAATCCTGCAAAGGCATGGCTTAGAGGCCAACGTGGAGGACATCAAAAACCGGATTCATAATCTGACACCGCGGTGCAGGTAAATATTGGAAACATTTAAAGTGAAATGGTTGATACATATAATGTTTGAATCTTTGGGAAAACACCTGAAATCATTTCTGATAATATTCCTTGAGAAAGTCTAATTTTTATCAGTTTTTGGCCTTTTCAAGAACTCCTAGAGAAACTCCGACGGAATTCTTGAAGAAACTTCTACGCAAATCGTTGAGGACTTTCGGTGGAATACTCGGAGTAACTCTGAAGGAATATTATCGTTATATTATTAAGGAACACTGTAGCAATTCCCAGCGGTGCTCTGGAGGATTTCCCAGAGGAAGTCTGGAGGAGTTGCTGGAGAAATTTTAAAAATTCTTGGGAAGGTATGCCCTTGAAGGAGTTTCTGCATTTAAAAATAACTATAAATAATACAGAACTTCCTTAGGAAATTGCCTACTTTTAGGCATATTCCTTTATTCAAGATGTTTCTAATTTTAATAACTCAAAAAGATTATGACTTGATAGCGTTCGGCTTTCATATTCGGCATCAGGGATTATGATTTTAGTAAGTAACGACATTTCCAATATCCCCTTGCGTTGTTTACATGGGTGATCAATGTTACCCCATTTTTCCAAATCATTAAGAAAACAAAATACAGTATATAAGTACGAGCAATGAGTGCCAGTACATGTTTTTTTAAATATAGAAGTTGACGACATGTGCATTTCCAAATATAATTTTCAGGAAATATCCGAAAAAATGATCAATGTTACCCCGGATTACAGTACTTTTTTCACGTCGATCCAAGTTGTTGTAAAAACGCAAAGAATAAGTATGGTGCGTAAGAAATTTCAACCCTCCTCCATAAACCCATACGTAATTATTGGATAGCCTTATTATCATATAGGTACATCTTGAATTCCAAAGTTTTCTGTCTGCCAGTAAAGCACTGAAATGTTTCACGACAAACGGAACACTACAACAGCCATTTAAATTCTGGAAACCTACAACAGCATAAGAAAAAGGCCCATTTTCTATAGTAAAAGCATACATTTAGGCGATTTTGCAGTCTTAAGTAAATGAATGCGTAATGGAAGAGCTCTTTAGCGGTGAATATTATTTTGAGACAAATCATGAGTTCGTTCTTCTGCAAATGAATCAAACAACAACCGAGGTGCTTTGACCGATGTGCAGTAGCATGCAGGGATATCCCTCGAACGATGTTTCAGGAGACTAATTAATTGGTCGTTTGAGTGGATCCGTAAGTTTTTGCTATTGATTGTTTTTTTTAAAGACATAAAAACCTAACTTGGATTAATTGCTCATTCATTTTCAAATCAATTCCTTCCAATTCGACTTTTTTTTAAGTAACAAACATAGCTGTATACGCCCATTTTGTCTAAAACCGTTTTTTCTGATTATAAAAGTTCCAAAAAATATAGACCATTCTAGATTTGAACGCATCTGATAGTGTCGGAAACGTGTGATGGTGCTTATCAACAATACAATAGTCGTGAATTTGGATCTAAAAATGTTTCAGTTTTTGTTCAATGATAATTTAAAATGTACGCACAACTTTAATCTGTTCCAATAATCGAACGCAAGTGCATTAAAAGCTTTGAAATGTTATGACTCAATGATATCTTAAAGTCTCGTTTCACTTCTGAGTCCAAGCAACATTTATAATGTTTCATAGCAGTTCCAATCTAATTTGTGGTACCGTAAAACGGGGTAACTTTGATAGTTTTTCCGAAGAATATATATGCATGCTGTTTCAAAGAATTATAATTTATATTTTTATACCAAGTACTGACATCCTAGGGCTCCATCCCATTACCCCGAACGCCATTACCCCGAACGCCACTACCCCGAATGCCACTACCCCGAAAGGGTCACTACCCCGAAAGCCATTACCCCGAATGGGTCATTACCCCGAACGCCACTACCCCGAATGAGCCATTACCCCGAATAGTAGGAGATACAGTGAAACATATTGTTTTGCGGGCAAAAATGCGTCTCTAATGAAAACTGGTAATTAATGGCGCGTAATATTCGTCGGTAAAATGGTCATCATATATTTTCCCTTCTTTTTTATGTCAGCTCTTCTTTCGAAATATATTGTTGGCAACTCTTCTTATTCTTTTGGAGACGGTAGCTTTTTATCAGCCCAGTGGGCACTTTCGCAGTTCAAGGGTTCATTTACAAATTTCATAACGCCAAAATTTTCTATTTTTGACACCTACCCACCCGTTCGTACCACTTTTTGTATGGACAACATTTTTTGTCCCCTTCAGCGTTACGAAATTTGTGAATGGGCTTTTGATAAAATAAGCCGTTTATTGACTGAGAGCTCTCCTTGTTAACTTACCATTATTGTACAAGTTCTATTGTCCCTGGGCATAGAACGTCAAGGAAATGCTCAATGCATAAGATCCACCACTGGAGGAAATTGAACCCATAATCCTTAATATGGTCTTGCTGAACAGCTGCGTGAACACAGATTTTTGAACTTCTTGGTGGTGTCCATATTTCAATTTTGTTTTAAAGCAAATATTTTCCTTTCTTGTGTATATATGTTGTGTCATAGCATGATATGACATATCATATTGTTACATATCACATTGTTACAGTGATCATTCACGTCATAGCTGCAAACATTTCACCAGAAATTTCCCCTTCTTTCTTAAATAGGCTGTTCTTTCAAGTTTTCGTTAGACAAGCTAGTCATTAATATTTCCATATAGAACAGCTTTTTTTGAAGGAATATATCCTGAAGACATTCACTCCAGTGAATCCTCCTATAATTCTAATCAGTAATTTTCCCTTTCTTTCATCTTCTTGTATTGAAACAGACAGGTCTCTTATGAATTTGCTCACCGCTTTGCTGTCATCATCATTTCTTCATTGTGCAGAATCGGAAAAATTGTGATTATCTCATCGAAATTTAAATTAATGATCCCACAAACCAACGAAAGTTTTTACTGTAGCGGCAATCAAAGGCCGCTGTTTTTCTAATATGTACAAGTGTATTACCGTTTCCTTGCTCTAGTGGAACGGTTGTCTATCAGGTTGGTTTTTAAGCGGGTTCCATAGACGAACACTTGCAGCGATTATCTCAGGGTGATCTTTCATTACCACCGTTTACGAAACAAAATCTTTAAAGAGATCTTAGTGCTAGTAGCCCGACACCTACAATGAGTAAAGGAAGTGGGTTCCGACGTCCAATAAGAAACTTTACTACATCCTAATTTTGTGCATATTATAGCTATCCTTTGCATAATAAATTCACCCTTCTTTTCGAAATAGGCTGTTCTTCAGAGCATTGCAATGTGGCTGTGTGAATCTCACCAAAATTAGAGGACAAATCGAAATAAAACTTAGAATTCAAAAATTATTAGTTAAAAAACTAGCTGCTTTTATATCTTCTAATGTTTAAAATATAAATTGTTGAGCCAAACTCGATAAATACTCATAAGGAATCGTACAATTATCTCCCACTCTCTCACTAGAATAAGTTACAAATTTTATGCATTCGGGGTAATGGCGTTCGGGGTAGTGACCCATTCGGGGTAGTGGCGTTCGGGGTAATGACCCATTCGGGGTAATGGCTTTCGGGGTAGTGGCATTCGGGGTAGTGGCGTTCGGGGTAGTGTCATAGAATCCATCCTAGCTATCGATTGCAGTTGATAGATTGCCAAAAGATTAATTTTGAATGGATATATAATTTTTCATATAATCAATTTACGTAGGGTTGGGAGTATCCTTTCGGGACGGACGATTTTTCACGCTTGTGATCAAATTGCTTTTGCTGTTCGTTAACGCTCTAGAATAACTCATTGACTATTGAAGACGAGAAAAAAAATCAGTAGGGGTTGTGTACAAGACACGACCACATGACGTTAACTGCACACTTAAACAGACTGTGAGTGTACGGTAAATAAAATTACTGAAACTGATCGGTAAATCTTCAAAATACCGACGTTTCGGCCACTTTTTGACAGCGCGTCATCACTGAAATTACTGAGTTTCGGTGAATCATGGTTTATCAGTCAACTTTTTTACCGACGGATCTGTGAATCTTCAATGTTACCGAAAACTGTGAAATATTGTACTGAAATTTCGGTAATCATGTTCAGAGATTACCGACATCGGTTGTTGGCTATTCGACAGCGTTGAACCATCAAGGATTTTTGTCTGTTATCGTTGAATTGCCGTTGGTGCTAATTCGATATTAATTTACTAAATTGAAAAGCAGTGCATATATTATAGCGATGGAGGTAGGTCAATCGAGTCTATGCATGTTTTATTTATTAACTATCAAAACAATTTGCATTCCAGATATCAGCAACGGCAGTTTTTGTGTGCTACTGAATGCATTGTTTTCTATTACGCTGACACCGGCATCGTTTCGAATAAAAATCATCGCAACGCCCCTCTTCTTGTTTTGGGTGATCCAGCGATTACTTATTTCTGTTTCTCCGAAGAAGGTTGAATGCAAATGTAAAATGTTTATTATTTGTTAGATAAAATAAAGATTTGTGATTCGAAAACTATGTCAAATTCGGTTCTTTTCCTCAGTGAAAATGTGAGATTCCGAGAGAGAAACCGTGAGCACCAGCATTACCGTTCTTCGGTAAACGGTTACCGAAGATTCGGTTGCTTTGACAGCTGAGCAGCGATATCCAAATTACCGAATGGTCTGTAATCTATTCGTTTACCGAACGAATCACCGAACGTTCAGCTGTTGAGATTTCGGTAAACGAATTACCGACTTCGGTGATTTGAGCTGAGTGTGTACGCCATGTAATTTGCTGCATTTATAATACAAATGTCATAATTGCAACCTTCCTTTAGTTATAATTCAGAATGTAATGGTTTGTGAATTTAAGATATATATATGTTTGTAGTTTTGTTTCTTTGTGTAATGCAATTTATCAATGGTTAATAACTCTCTTTAAAGAATTCAGTGGCCCTGAAAAGGGCTGTTTGTTTGACGTAACACTGTAGCACCGAAAGAATCGGTCGATGAAAGAAGAAACAAGAATAATAACTTTTGGATTCCACACGAATGTTGCGCGTGAACTTTATATCGACACAAGAGCCGCTAAGATTGGTTGGCTTAGAGGGATAGTTTGAGTTTCAGGTACTTCTCCATGAAATCCACAAACCCGATATTTTCCTGGTTGGTAAGATCGATATTTAAATTTCCTGTCACGATCATTGGTCTGTTCTCCTTCTGATACTCGAATAAATTCCGCGTCATGAAGAACATCTTTTGCTTCGTTATGGTATTCGGCTCAATAAACACGCAAAACAGAATCGTTCGCTGGCCCATTATAGTTATCTCTACAGCGCAGATATTACCATAATGGTCTGAACGGCCCAGTTCCACATCATGACTGGTACAAACTTGCTGGATCGTGTGCGGTAAGGCAAAGGTAGACGCAGAGTTGTTTTGATGTATTGCTACACCGGCAGCTCTAGCATAATACGCTTGGCCTTGGCGGCGCAGGTAACTCCTTTAACCTCTGAAGGGCTGCCAGTTTCGGATAAGGCCAAGATATCAGTCATCTTCATGATGGGATAGGCTGCTAGGTTGGATGCATGCACCAATAGGCTTCGAACGTTTAAGCCCATCAAGCAACAAGCGGATTTACTGTGCTCGATGGCTCTAACTATCTCCAACAAGTCGATGACCTCTTGCGTACTCGGTTCGTCTTCCATCGTGATAATCACTACTTCGCAATGTACACACTATTTGCCGGTATGAGAGATAAGTTCGCAATCTTCCGACTGCTTGGTATGTTGTTTCGATGTCTGTGTTTGTGAATGCATTACTACCTGAAATTAATCCAAAACCAAGAATTGTATACTGCGTTCACACAACATCTGGAAAGCATGAGCGTACGAAACATACGCATGTTAACGTTTCTGCTCATACTTAAGCTTGGGTAGTGAAACTTTTGATTTGACAAAAAATCGTTAAAAGAGGTGATTGTTATATATTTAATAAGAAATACTACTCAAAATAGCTCTTTAGTGTCCAGTAAAAATAGCACTTGGTGGTCCTGAAAAGGGCCGTTTTGTAACCTCGTCTTGTTAGACTCTTCCGTACGTGATAGTAACGAGGATGTAACTACGTTGGCGTGCCTTCTTCTTGATCGTAGAAAGATTTCTACGATCGAAGCTCACGCGTTTCTTCGTGGCGACACCTCCTGGCTTCGTCATCTCTGGTGCTTCAAATGAAAATGATGGCTCCTCCTCTACTAGAGTTTATCATAGACATTATTAATGGAGATTATTTTTATTGCTGTGAAGAAGAAGAATTTTCATCATGCGATATTAGGCATAATTTTATCTTGGCTTTGGCATTGACGGCGCATCATAACGGAAATTGGAAAACATGTGAACGCAGCGATGACTTCAGGCTTTATAAGGGATCGTTCAAATATTACGTAACGCAACAGGGGGAGGGAGATGTTCTTCCGTAGTGTTACGGTCCATATAAACATTCAAAATCTTCCATTACGTGGGGGAACTAAAGGGGACTAAAACTGGCAAATTTTGCGTTACGTTATATTTGAATCATTCCTTAACAATAGAAAATATATTGCATCCCAACGGCACTGCAGCAGCGTCCTCGGAAACATGCTCAAATTGCCGTATTGTCAATTATTCGTCATATATCGGTTATTGTATGATGTATAACTCTTTAAACACTTTTGTTGGCCCTGAAAAGAACCGATTGAATTGTTGAATTTGCGTAACACGGACACATTTTGATGGCGCACTGGTTGAAATCCTCCTCGCCCGATGAGGTTTGCGGTGACGATGACGATGGGCACTTCAACAAGCGGCTTTGGTTGCGGCTGCTCCGAAAAGCGTGTTGTTCCATTCGCGTCCCATTGAAAACTGAGCTGAGAATGCGAAAGGCACTCGAGACTTGCTCGCCGACCATGTTCACAGTCTGATGGCAAAAAGAAGAAAGAGCGAAGAAGCAGGAATCGGTCTGCTTTTATAGTGCGAAGCGGAACGCAAAAGAAGCGTGGAAAACTGCTTGCACGTGATTGGTTGTGTAAGAAAGGGGTCGACATTTTCCCAATTTTCAATAGTTCATTGTCAATAATCAATAGTTTTCTCCATTCGAAATTGTTGTATACATTTCCGACCGATTAGTAGAAAAATATTGAAAATCTATCGATAAATGACTGAGCTGTTAGCGTTCAAAATCTTACATAATTTCGTGACGGTATTTTAGATTTTCAATTGACACCCAGTATATTGCAGTAAGACGTAGTTAACGTCAAAATGCACCATTTACTGACTATCGTTAGATTTTACGCAATTTTACTGTGCATCAAAAGATTTGGACCACCGTACAAAATTGATTCTGTGGTTTGGCTTGCGGTTCAAAAGGGTTGAGTATGCCTGATTTATGTAAATTAAGTACAAAATCATTTTACTTCAGTATCGACCAGTGTTGCCACAAGTACAGATTTATCTGGAAAGGTACAGATTTTATGATTGTTTTTGGTACAGATTCTGTACGGTACAGATTACAGATTTTCACGAAAAAGTACAGATTGGTACAGATTTTGGAATTGACAATTTTGTGACACAAAATCCAAAAAAAATGGATTCATTTGGAACTCATTTTCATCAAACTATAATTGAAATAAACGATTACCAAAAGATTGAATAATAATTATATTACAAGTGAAATTATTTCAAAGAATTCGATTTTGGCTTGCAGTCTTATAAAGGGCTCACGAATTTATTTTCTTGGCTCCAACGTTTCGATCCCAATTTGGATCTTCATCAGGGATAAAGAATTATTCGCGTCTGTCCAAAAACATTTAGCCTGTGCTGTTGTCGTTATATAAAAGAAATTATTTCCATAAAAACTATGTTAAATTTCACAGTTTATTAGTATTTTAAGAGTTCTTTCAGCAATTTATGTTGGATGTGGTACAGATTTTTAGAACCTCTGGTACAGATAAAAAAGATTTTTGAGCCTTCGGTACAGATAGAAATGTGGCAACACTGGTATCGACGAAAATTTCGCATGAAATAAGCAACAGCTGAGATGATAGTTTAGAGATTTGCGCAATCTGCGATTAGTTTTCGACAAGGATACGCGAAAATATATAATATCCCAAGTATTTTCTGTTAGCGCGGGCAAAAGCTGCAAAAAACACAGTTTGAACAAAAATAGTTTCGCACAACAACGTTTGACAGCTCGCAGGACAACACCGCGTGATGCACACCACACCAACATATCGTTTGACAGATGAACCTGAAAACCATTTTTTTTTCATTCTGGAGTCAGGTTAGCAAGTAGGTTCAAAAACGAAAATGACAATAGTTCATTTCACAGCGAAATTCTTTCTCCTTCGCTCTTAAACAAAACTTGAAAACAATGGTGTCAGTTTCTGTCAACTTTGACAGGTTCTGGCACCGTTGTTTTCAGATTTCTCAAAGGAGAGAAAGAGAGCGTTTTTTATGATGACGTCACCATGCAATAGGCAATAGTTTTACGTTTCCTAGCTCCGTTGGTAGGGGAACTGGGAGTAATTTGTCCATGTTAAGGAAAACAGCGGTTTTAGATAAGAAAAACATTATTATATGTTCTTTTCAAATTATGGTTGGATAAACAAACATGTTTTCTATCAAAAAGTAGAAACAGCTACTCATTTTAGTTTTTATGGGGTTTACAAATCAATTAAAAAAATGCTTGCTTAACTGCATATGTGTTGTTTTGCAGGGTCAAACGCCCCGCTTGAGTTCGGCGTTACAGTTAGGGATTGTTCAAATATTACGTAACGCAACAGGGGTAGGAAGGGCGTCTGAGATAGTGTTACGGTTCATACAAAAATTTTAAAATTTCCATACAAAAGCTGTTACGTGGCGGAGGAAGGGGGTCCAAAATTGGCAAATGTTGCGTTATGTAATATTTGAATGAACCCTTTACAGCAGTACGTACACAATCATACTTGCTTATATGTCGCATACATCCGGGCGTTTGTTCAGATGTTATTGTTCAATATTAGTTTACATGCTGATGCGAGAAATGGGCATTTGTTAGGTTTCAATAGGGTAACGTCTGTTTATTTCGTTCTTAAACGCTAACAGTTGGCGTCAGCGGCAAAAAGTACATACAACAACCTTTCTAACATCCAGTTTCTCCCACTGGCCGCCGAGCGACGACACTGCACTATGGGCCAGGGACGCAATCTGGCGGGACAAAATTAATAACTCGGTAACGAAGCGTTTCCGGTATTTGGTGTCTTCGGCAAAGTTTTTGTAACAACGAAGACCATCTACTGACATAAAGGGATAGTTCGTAAATAGTCCGCATAGGTGGCGCCACAACCTAACTTTTTACTGTGACGTTCTAGAGACTTGGCATGTTCGGCAAAGTTGTTCATTTTGATAAAATAAACAACTCTCTCGAAGACGTCAAAATTCCACAGCCTACTGTTTTCGAGTTATTGGCAAAATTAGAGAAAATTAGTGAAAAAACGATTTTTGTCACCGAATTTGACATTTTCCCTAAGAATCATGTCATATAATATTTTTTGCTGATAAATATTTAACAAACGCAAGCTCTGGTGGAAAAATTTTAATAAAACGACGAACAAAAATTAAGAAACTATGAAAAACTTGAAATATAGAGCAATTTTTTAACATAAATATCTCCAAAAGCGCAAAAAATCGCAAGCTTAAATTTTCAGGCAACATAGAGCAATACTTGATGAAACGGATGTCAAAATTCCAGAGAGGTATATTTTGGTGTTTTTGAGATATTTCATTTTTTTACAACGATTATATTACTCCAATATAGTTAGTTTCCATGAGGAATCTGAAGGGACGATCGACTTTAAGAAATAACGAGTCGTGGAACAAAAACTTTCGAAAAACTGTTTGAAAAAGCCATCATAGTAGCCATGAAATTCAGTTTAAGAGCAGATCCTTGAGTTGATATCGAGTAATGTAGATGAAAATGTAGATTAAAACTGGGTACATATTTTTTTTTCCTAAATAATTCAAATGGTATAGTATGCCATGATCATGCATCAGTTAATTGTTGTCATCATGGTTCGAGGTGAGTAACTTACTTTTAACACAAAAAATCAAATTTTAAAGCATATTCATGTCGATATCTCTAAATACTAAAATTTCAGAGCGCACGATCTCTTGTCCGGAGCTTTTATATTTGTTTCAAAGCGGAAAGAGCGTTGATTCTTGGATGTTTCGAAACAGAGTATACAGATCAAAGGTATCAATTTGGGGTTTCTTTCGATTTTGAGAACTGTTAAGTTGTTAAACCTTAAATATGTGTTTAATCAACGGATTTGCTTAAATTTTGAGCTTCCGGAAAATTGTAACAACGAATTCGAGATGAAATCCAAAGCCAGCTTGTACTGTGAGCAGATATAATAATTTCATGAAATAATAATATATATTTTTTCGCTAATTTTAAAATACACTAAAATATTTGCCACGAAAATATTAATCGCGTAATGAAAAGAAAATCGTAAGAAAATCAAAAAATCTCAAAAACACCAAAATATACCTCTCTGGAATTTTAACATCCGTTTCATCAAGTATTGCTCTATGCTGCCTGGAAATTTGAGCTAGCGTTTTTTGCGCTTTTAGAGATATTAAGGTTCAAAAATTGCTCTATTTTTCAAGTTTTTCATGTTTTCTTAAGTTTTATGCGTCGTATTATAAAAATTTTTCCACCAAAGCTTGCGTTTATCAGCAAAAAATATTATATAACATGGTTCTTAGGAAAAATGTCAAATTCGGTGACAAAAATCGTTTTTTCACTAATTTTCTCTAACTTTTCCAATAACTCGAAAACAGTAGGCTGTGGAATTTTGACGTCTTGAAGAGAGTTGTTTATTTTATCAAAATGAACAACTTTGCCGAATATGCCAAGTCTCTAGAACGTCAGTAAGTCATTAAAAAGTTAGATTGTGGTGCCATCTATGCGGACGATTTACGAACTATCCGTTTATGTCAGTAGATGGTCCTCGTTGTTACAAAAAAC
Organism: Aedes aegypti; assembly: GCF_002204515.2. Taxonomy (NCBI): domain Eukaryota; kingdom Metazoa; phylum Arthropoda; class Insecta; order Diptera; family Culicidae; genus Aedes; species Aedes aegypti. The sequence goes on from NC_035109.1 coordinate 324,306,000, forward strand.
TTTGCCGAAGACACCAAATACCGAAAACGCTTCGTTATCGAGTTATTAATTTTGTCCCGCCAGATTGCGTCTCTGGCCCATAGTGCACTGTTGTTTGTATTCCAACCACTGATCGCGCTACGCTGGATTCTCAAAATTCTCAAATTTTCAACACAAGCGCATGGAAGAATGGTACATAGTCGGAGAACTGTCAAAACGTATTGAAAATAATGAAAAACGTGAATTACTTGCAATTATTGAACCGCATCAAAAAATCAGAGGGGGTAGACACGACCGCATGACGTTAACTACGCCAAGTGATTTTCTGCATTTGAATTTTAGTCGATTGTCAAAGTTGCAGCCTTCCTTTAGTTCAAACTCTAACATAATATCGTAACGGTCGCAAAACCATAGATTTTCAATTGACACCCAGTATATTGCCGTAAGACGTAGTTAGGCTCCATTCCATTACCCCGAACGCCATTACCCCGAACGCCACTACCCCGAATGGGTCATTACCCCGAACGCCACTACCCCGAATAGTATGAGATATAGTGCAGTATCTTAATTTGCGGGCAAAAATGCGTCTCTAAGGCAGCATCCATTAATTACGTAACGCTAAAATTGGGAATTTTTGACCCCCTCCCCTCTCCGTAACGCTTTTTGTATGAAAAATTTCAAATTTTTGCATGTGCCGCAACGCTTGAGCCTACTCCCCCCCTTCCCCCTAGAGCGTTACGTAATTTGTGGATGCCGCCTAATGAAAGCTGGTAATTAATGGCGCGTAAAATTCGTCGGTAAAATATTCATCATATATTTTCCCTTCTTTTATATGTCAGTTATTCTTTCAAAATATCTTGTTGGCAACTATCTTCCTCTCATTCTTTCTGAGACAGTGCCTGTTTATCAGCTCAGTGGGCACTTTCGTAGTTCAAGGGTTCATTCACAAATTTCATAACGCCAAAAATTGCCATTTTTGACACCTACCCACCCCCTCATACCATTTTTGTATGGAAATTCTACATATTGTGTATGGGCTGTAACATTTTGAAGACAACCACACACAACATTTTTTGCCTCCTTCAGGGTTATGAAATTTGTGAATGGGCTTTTTATAAAATAAGCCTTTTATTGACTGAGAGCATTCCTTGTCAATTTACCATTCTTGTACATGTGCCTCTATGCCCAGGGACGCTAAGGAAACGTTCAATACATATGATCCGCCAAGTTTTTAACTGTAGCGGCAATCAGAGGCCGCCGTTTTTTCTAATATGTACAAGTGTATTAACGTTTCCTAGCAGGGCCGTCCATTTTCACTTCATTGAAAGCATTTTCAATCCCCAACTGACTGACTCAAGCTTCCCTTTCGATTGAAACTCTACTGTTTCGTTTCAATCCAACAAACATTTCCTTTCATCGTAGCAAGCGTAGTCTCTCATTTCTTTCGTGCTGCCTGTGCGTCGCGCGTCATATATCAGAGCCTCACCGGAGCGAGCTGGTCTTTCAATAGGCCTTTTCATGTGACAGATCCGCCTATGCATTTGTTTACATCGGTGCAGGACCGGTGCTAACATGGGCCTGTCATTTTCATAGAAGAACTGTCATAGTGCTTCCCGATCAGCTGATTTGAGACGTCATGTGAATAGGCCTATCGGTAGTCTCTAACTTTAGGAGCAGCTTAATTCAAATGAACGACGTGGTGTGGCCCGCATACTTTCTCTATCTTAATTTATTACTTAACAAGTTATATACATTACTATAGCAAAAATAGGTAAACTCCAATTTGAAAACATTTTGATAGATTTCAATGAAATCAAATGAAACGAAATTTTTTCTCTTTCATTTCACCTTTCTTGTTCGCTGCTTTCAATCAGGTAACGAAACGAATCAGTGGTGAAAGAAGAACAAAGCGACGCAGTTGTTCGTCACCATCGAGACGATGCAACCAAACCTTCGTGTTTCACAAAATGCTTTCGAAAATGCACATCCCTGTTTCCTAGCTATAGCGGAACGATTGTCTATCAGGTTGTCTTTAAGCGTGTTCCATAGAACAACACTTGCAGTGACTATCTCAGGGTGATCATCCATCGCCATCGTTTACGAAACAAAATCTTTACGGAGATCTTAATGCTAGTATCCTGACACCTACTAAAATGAGTAAAAGAAGTGGGTACCGATTTCCAATAAGAGACGTTACTACATCCTAATTTTGTGCATATTATAGCTATCCTTTTCATAATAAATTCACCCTTCTTTTTTGAAAAGGCTGTTCTTCAGAGCTTTCCAATGTGGCTGAGCGAATCTCACCAAAATTAGAGGACAAATCCAAAGAAAACTTAGTATGAAAAAAATATTTGCTAAAAAACTAGCTGCTCTTTTATCTTCTGATATTTGAAAAATACATAGTTGAGCTAAACTCGTTAAATACTCATAAGGAATCGTACAATTATCTCCCCACTCTCTAACTAGCATAAGCCTCAAAATGTTATGCATTCGGGGTAATGGCGTTCGGGGTAGTGACCCATTCGGGGTAATGGCTTTCGGGGTAATGGCGTTCGGGGTAGTGACATTCGGGGTAGTGGCGTTTGGGGTAGTGTCATAGAGTCCGTAGTTAACGTCAAAAGAAGAATGAGCAAAGAAGCAGAAATCGGTCTGCTTTTATAGTTTACTTGCCAACCCAAAAGAATCGTGGGTTTGGTTGCGTAAGAAAGGGACCGACATTTTCCCAATTTTCGACAGTCTATCGTCGAAAATCAAAAGTTTTCTCCATTTCAGTAAAATGTTGTATACATTTCCGACCAATTGGTGGGAAAATATTGAAAATCTACCGATAAACGGCTGAGTTAATAGTATTCTAAATCTTACATAATTTCGTGACGGTCGCAAAATTTTAGATTTTCTATTGACACCCAGTATATTGCCGTAAGACTTAGTTAACGTCAAAAGTAGTGATTAGAAATCTAGTGTAATGTGAATTCATTGCTTTTTGTGTTTAGTTCATCTTCCATGGTGCTTTGTTTGTTTCAGGATTTCGTTTTTAGTAGAGTAAGGTGGGGCAAAAGTTCGACCTTAGTGGTATAATCAAAGTTTCCAGGAAAATAATAGCAGATGAAACAAAACAAATACCATACAGCGAACCTTCAACATATTGGCTATAACTTTGCTGAACAAACTTGTGTCAAAATATTTACCCATTTTTAGTTATAACAGTTTCAAAATTGATTGTCTTATTCGAACTTTTGCCCCACCGGTGGGGCAAAAGTTCGAATCTAGTGTGGGGCAAAAGTTCGTTGGCTAAAACACAAAATATCAATACTTTTATGCCAGGCATACTTTATACCAGCCGTAAACTTATGTTTGACGAAAAAAACACACTAAATTTTCATCAAAAAATGCCCAAAACAGGGTTAATTGTAATACACCCAAAAAATAGCAGTTTTTCGCAAAACTAAGTGAAAATGTAAAATTTTTGTGACATTTTTCGCACGATCAGGCAAATTTCGCCAAATTTGAAGATAATATGTAGATTTCAGGAAATTTGAAAAATTTCCCGTGGGTTTATACATGGGTCGAACTTTTGCCCCGCAGATTTGAACTTTTGCCCCGCTATGGGCCAAAAATTGATTCCAACTATTTATGGAAAAACTAATACACGTCAAAGCATCCTTATTATAGGCCTAGAAACGCCCTTACATAAAATATTGAAAAATATTTCATCTTCATTTGGTTCCATGCATCGAAAGTTTGACCAAATATTACAATATTTACGTCGAAAAACAACAAATAGCCATAACTTTTCCAAATCTCAATCGATTTTTATGATATTTGGAGTGAAAGTCTTTTACTTAAATGGCATTCGAACCACCATGACATTTCTAAGTTTTGATTTTATTTGAGTCAGAAATCTTAAAAAGAAACTCTTGCCCCACTCGAACTTTTGCCCCACTTTACTCTACCACCGAAAAAGAGCCATCTATTGCCTTTTAAGTTTTGAATATCGTCCTATTTGCGCGTAACTTCAACGTGCCGTTACGTTTGGTAGAATTTGAATTCAAACGGCTATTTTGGTGTTATGAAATAGGGGTTGGCGTTTTGCCCTTCACGAGTTGATTAAAGTTTAGGCCCTTCAATTAGCTTTTAAGGACAAGTTTAACATATTTCTTGCATGTAGGGGAACACGGGGCAGTATGGACACCCTAAGGAATTTTCCTATTTTGACTGTAAAGACACGAATATTATACAGTTTTCAATGTAAAAAAAATTTTGTTTGCAAAAATGGTTTTAAAAAAAGCTTATATTTGGTAGTCACCATCAAGCTAGCGGGGCAAAGTGGACACCCCCATGGGGCAGTATGGACACCTTAACGCAGGCCTGCCCAACCTTTTTGAACCGCGGGCCAAATCGCAGAAACAATTTTGTGTGGCGGGCCACATTCTTAAGGTGAAGATGAATCGAAGCCAAAGTTCAAATTTTCAAGAGCACGAATCTGGAGAACCAAACATCCATTTGAGCTGAAAACCTAATCGATTGGTCACCACCAGCTGATGACCAATCGATTAAGTTTTCAGCTTAAACGGATGCTTGGTTCTCCAGATCCGTGCTCTTGAAAATTTGAACTTTGGCTTCGATTCATCTTCACCTTAAAAGCACAAATATTTGCATGAAGTTTAACAAAAGTTAGTAAATGAAGTTCATGAAATCTGACACAAAAATAAGTGAATGAAGCGAATTTCACTCAAAAACAGATACTTGCTGCTGAGTGTGTGAGTCCCTTTAAAAGCAATGTAATAATTTGGTTCAGAATACTTTGAAGAATCAACCCTAGAAATTTTTGATCCTGTGAGAATAATGCACATAAAAATCATATGTCAGAATCTGACGTAGTATTATTAGAATGAATCAGAATGTTTTTAAATCCTATTCAAGCTTTCACGAATATCTTTGTTAGAATTTCCAGGATTCAAAAAGAATCATGCCTATGATTCCTCCAGAATCTCATGTAATAATCATTACGAAATCATACCTTGAAAACTTTGAGAATGCAAACCAGTATTTCGAAAGAAGCCATCTCAAAATTCTATTATTATCTCTTAAAGTGGTAATTTGTAACCTTTTTTAGGCTGCTAGAAAATTATGTATTAAATTCGTTGAAAATCCTGACTACAAGTCTATGAAATCTTGTTTGAGATTTTGTGAGAATCCTGTCTGTGTTATCCGTGAGAGACGTGTCAAAAATTCATCAAAATCCTGATCAAGATTTTGTTAAAAGCCTCTCTTTTTTATAATCATACCATGTATTCTGTGTGAATCACAGTAAAATAATTTTTGTTTTAAATTCTGTGTGAGTATGAGTCTTTGATTTAGTGTTACTAAATTATGTTTTAAAAATTAGGCTTCAGGCAATAAGTTTCGTTCAGGCTATATTTATTGAATGTTGAAGGAAGTCATGTTTGTTGTAATATACCAATAAAATATCGTTTTTTTTAAATTACGAACCTCAAATTATACCCTCAAGACAGATTTATGTGTAGAATTACCATTACAAAAACTGCAATCGAATCTTCTTAGCATCTAGCTGCAATACACCCAGAATTAAAAATTACGAATTTGAATTATTCATAAAATCAGCTAGTTAATAAGATTTCAAAAAAAATATTAACAATTACACAGCTAAAATACTAGCTTGAAACTAAATAGAAAACTACAACGGTTAATATTGGTATGTCCTAATTTCGGATTGGTAAAAGAGTTAACGGGCCAAATATGAGAAGAATGTTCTAACCTTACGCGGGCCGCACAAAATGAGGTCGCGGGCCGGATGCGGCCCGCGGGCCGTACGTTGGGCAGCCCTGCCTTAACGTTTATAGGGAAATTGTCTCACGATCATTCCCAAACCTCGAAAAATGAAGTACACATTCAGGAAACCATAGCGATAGATCACTGTGCCACTGAAAACATGATTAAAACCAATTTACGACATTTTTCGTAGTGATGCCTTAAATATTGCCTCCAGATTAGTTTTAATACCGAACTGACGATTTTCAACCGATTTGTGGTTCCGAATCATAATTATTGCATTGCATGCTTAATTGTTTTTGGATAGTTTTGTGTATGAAGTTACATTTCTTTTTCTTTAAAGTGTTAGCTCTACTTTGTCACTCGGTGTCCATATTGCCCCAACAGTACAGGAAATTTTCATATAAGTTTTTCAGTGTCTCAAAGTAGCAGAAAAAAATCTACTATATTTTTGAATTTAACATAAATAATTGAAGATTCAGTCAAGAGCTACATTTTCGGTCAAATTGCAGTCATTTGCCTCTGAAACCTTATTTGGTGAGGTGTGAATGTTATAATTTATAAACCCAATAAAATCATGCTCCATTTTTTGGTTCAAAATCAATGTATAAAACATTTTTTCTGAAATTATAGTGAACAACTTACTCTTTCGACAGGCAACTGAAATATTGTTTGCATCTAAAGTGTAAAATTATTCGCATATGCGAAGATACAGGGGGTGTCCATTCTGCCCCGGGTGTCCATACTGCCCCCGGTACCCCTAATCCAAACTATGACAGTGCACACGTAAAAACGTATACGATTTTCTTGAGAAAAAATCCATAAAAATATATTAAGAGAAGCATTTTTATCCATTTTCTATGATCTAGGGTGAAAAAAAGCATCCTAAAACTCATCGTTTTGCCCCCTATGTGCAAACTACCTACAGTTCCCCTACGTGACTGACAATTAAACATTCTACATTTTCTTGTTCCATTGAAGGTATTTTTGATTGCGATATCAAGCTTTTACAAGACAGTAGTTCAAAAATGTCGTACGACATTTTCTCGGTTTGCTCGAAACACTCTCTCGCAGTACAAGTATCGCATGCAACATATTCTCAATGCTACAAACGGTTGCCTCACTCTCTGCGCCAAACGCTTCAAATCTACGGAGAAGGTAAACAAAACAGCATAGAAAGCAACATAAAAAGCATAAATGCAACGGACCGAGGCGCCGCGGCTTCGAACCAAGAACCAACGCAAGAGATGCACTTCCTCTCTGTTGTGCTCGCCGCAAGCCTGCGATACAGACGATACCGTCCAAGTCGGAGCGAGAGAATCCGCCGCGGCAACTTAACGAAACATTTTCCGCTCCAGCTCGGGGATTCTCTCGCGGGGGCGTCGCGTCACTCGCCGGCATCCAGCGGCCGAGGCCATCTCACGCTTCAGTTCAGTGCTCGCCGCCGTAGCATAAACAACCGCGCACACGGACATACGGAAGCGTTGCGTCGCGTCGCGTCGAATACCTTTGTACTTGCAGGCGAACAGCTAGGAGATAGATATCCCTTCGGTGCGTGCCGTCGTACAGTGACGGATGATCCTGACAGGCGCAAGGGAACGCACGGGGTGACAGCAGGAGGGTGGATAGATGGCGCTGGGGCATGCGTTTTGAGAATCCTTTTTGGCGTGCGAAGGGCGGTTATAGGGTTGCCAGCGGGAGTTCGGCCTTAGAGTGGGTTCAAAAATAGAACTTCGGAGTGAACGACGTCAGCGATTCAAAGTGCATCGCGGGCGCGTCAAGTTTCGGAGATATTAATAGCGCACGCGGGTCGTCGGTTTGTGCAGTGCGCTAATGATTTAATTACGGGAAGAGATTAGTGGCAATGTGCGCCCGCTGAAGAGGGCTGGGGATCTTGGCGAACGGAAGCCCGAAGGAAGGAAAGGAGGGCCTCGGCGGTTCCAAGAACGACAACAGCTTCGAACGTCGTCGGTCGGTCCCGGAAAGTGAGATTCAAGCATAAATTTATGCCGTCTTGACATGCAAGCTAGAAGCGAAGGAACCTAAAGAAGGAAGGCAGCAAAAAGCAGATCAGCATCTTCCGTGAGTGTCTACGAATGTGTTTAGTGGTTCGATTCTCGGGAAGATCTTCGTTGGGCGAAGAGAAGTGATGCAGGAGGAAGAAGTTCCGTTGAAAGTGAATCTCCCGGATCGAATGGTGTTCAAACAAACCACGCCCGATTGTTCGTTTGTTTCGGAGTCCGAATTGTGTGTTTTATCTCGCACGAAGGATGAGGTGTAATCTCGGGTCCTGAATCCCAAAATCACATTATTGGGAAGCTACGGAGGAAGCGCCACGGTGTAGAGCCTCGTAAATCAACCCGGTTTTCGACGATAACCTCCGGTTGTGTTTGTAGCGACGATTTATGAGCTTTTCGACACAAAGTGAATCGATGTTTTCAGTGCCATTATATCATTCGAGTTTGATTTCGATAATCGCCAGCGAAGAAGAAATGGAATGATACCATTCATTGGAGGAAGTGTCGATGCAAGAAGCGTTAATGGAAATCAACAATGTTGGTCTGATTTCTGCGAAAAAAGAAGAGGTGTTGATGCAAAAATTATAGGATTTTTAAAGGAGACCGGCTGAGGAGATATCCAACTGTTTGATGGTTAACTGCATGGCAGCACACTTGGCGAGTCGTCGATGAAGGTGAGACTTTTTTTTTTCGAAGAAGATCCCAGACGATACGTGGAAGGGACTGGGGAAGAGGGCGCATGTATCAGTCATAAAAATGCTTTTAATTGCTGGGGCTCTCTTGTTTGCGGCTACACATATTCGGCAGATAGCATGGACGTAGCCAGGATTTCCATAAGGGAGGTGGACGTGTGGCCTCATAGTTTTATTTATATAGATTTTCCTGAGCTTGAGCATGATTGATGCAAATTTTGAAGTTTTTGCAACCCTATGCTTAAACGATGTCAATTGTGATGAAAACCATTCTCCCAAAATTTGAAATGATTTGGAAGAAATTTGGTTCTGCACACACAATTTGAAATTTATATAAAACTTACTAAGGGAAAGGCAAACCATTTGAGTTCAGCTTTCTAACTGCTCCTCTTATAATCTGTGGATAAGTGAACAAAATCTTCTCATGTGAAATCTTCCCAGCTACAACTTTGCCGAACACCACATTTTGATAGGTCGTAAGCATATTTTTTTATTTTTGATAACAAAGTCTAAATCATGCTGATATGATCATTCAATTACTTTTAGAGCAACACTGCTTTTTGCTGTAGAACATAGCAGCCTGGATTACTTTGATCTATGCTTCCCGTCAGGAGCACCTGCCTGTTGCCTGCCGAACAGTTGGTGGTGCATCTCAGGTGAAGAATACTACATACAAGTTCACTTTATGATGATGAGTATCAATTTATCCTGACGTCCAATCAAAATGTGATCTTCGGCAAAGGTGCAGCTAGGAAGATTCCACCTGAGAAGAGTTTGTTCACTTTTTCATAAAATATTATGACGAAAAGATCGAGAGCTGAGTACAAAAGGTTGGCGTTTTCCATGGTAATCTCCATATAAACTTCAAACGGCGTGTGCACAGTCAAATTTCGTCCGAATCACTTCAAACTCTAGGAGAATGCTATTTACCATAGTAAAAATCGTATCCAAAATTTCGAAATATACATAAATCATTAAAAGAGATTACTCGAGTAATCTGTATTGATTCTTTAGTATATCATTCGTGGAACGTGAAATCTTACAACAGTGAAACAAATTTCTTTAGGGATTCCATTTGATGTTCTTAGGGGAGTTTCTTTGAAAAATCCTGCAGTTTATCATCCAGATATTCGATTTGCTATTTATCTGACCTTCAAGAGTTAAGAAATGCTTTCAGAATCCTTGCTGATGGTAGTCAGCATTGTCCGGAGAAATTTCCTCAAGGAACGTTTTAGAATTTTCATTACAAACATTTCCAAGATTTCTTCAAGCATTTCTCAAACAACATCTGATAAAACCTTGAATATTCCCAGAAGACATCCTAGCAAGAATTCGAAGATTTTTCCTATGAGGATTTTTTTAGAATATATTTCAAAGAATTTCTGAAGGTATTCCCGATGAAATCTTCGGAGTGATCTCTGGAGTAACTTAAGAAGCTATTTTTAGAAAAAAATTGTTTATAATCTCAAAACGTCAATTTTGGTTCATATTCTAAGGAAATCGTTGAAATAATCATTTAATAAATTCCTATAGGACTTTGAATTCTCTCGAGAAATTTTTGAGATAATCTTTGGAGGAATTTCTGGTGGATTTTCTAGAGTTTTTTCCGGGGAACTTGGAAACATTCCCGACTGAATTCTCAAAGGTATCTTGAACGAAATTTTTGAAGAATTCCGCGAAAGATTTCCAGAGTGCTGATTTTTTTTCAAAATTCTCGGAAGGAAACTTTGAACGAATTCCTGAATTACTGGAGAAACTGGAAGAATCATGAATAAATACGAGCTTGTATTACTTGTAATATCACGACAAATGAAAAATCTTGTAGATATCATTGGAGGAATGCCTTGTTAGAATAGCGTAATCCTTATGAAAACTCCTTTCACTTGGTTCCTGCTTGCCTCCGTTTTGTTTTGCTGGTTGCTGTCTCTTTTGGTTCGTGTTTTCTTTTTTTTCAGAGTGATCTCCAAACTTGCTATTTTTTAGACAATCAGTCGTTACCACCTTTGTACATGGCAGTGTTGAGTAAAACAAGGATTCGATATAGCTGCTCCTTGAAATTCAACCATTAATTTCCGAACATATTCTTTCAACTATATTCTCTTGAATTTCCCCGGGAACAACGCTCGGAATTCCTTTTATTATTGTTTTAGGAATACATTTACCTCATATTTACTCGAGAAACAATTCATTTTTTAAAATTCATTTTTTTGTCTTGTGTTTTCTTAAAAAATATAACTCCTGGTGTTTTTTTTATTACTCTGCCATTAATATTCCATTAATTCTATCTATGATTTCTATCTCTGTCTCTTTTCCATGAAAAAGGTCTAAACATTTTCAGTAAAAATAATCCAAAAATTTCCCCTAACGTTCATTCAGAACTGTCTATGAGAAAACGTTAATCAATCCTTTTGAAATTTTCGTTAGAAATTTATTCAGATAATCAACACAAAAAACTACTCACAGGATTCAATAAATTATCTCTGATAACCGAAATTTCTACCATATTGTCATACTGTAATAATTTTATTATAAACTCCTTTAAAATGACAACAAAAATTTTCCAAAAAGCCCCATAAAAATCGATTTAAATGTGAACCCGACTTGTAGCACACAATTAGATTATAACACATTTCTATCAACAGTTTCTAAAAATAACAGAAGTTTATATAATTTTGTTATCAAGAAAGCTCAACTTGTTATGTTTTTAATAGCATATTTAAAACAACATTTGTTATATTTTTGACATCGTATTTGTGAGTGTGTTGTAAATTACATCGTAAAGGTAATCATCGATAAATAAAAAAGTGCTGAAGACAGCATTGGATGGATTCCTGTAAAATATATGCAATTATTTCTAGAATATTTTTTGAATAGCTCCAGTTTAAATATTAAGATAAATCGCAGAATTGATTATGGGAGAAATCTATTGCGCATGATTTAGCTCCCTGGCGTAAATCAAAATTAAACACTACGAGGAATACCTAGTTGAATTCATAGATTTCTTTAAAAAAACCGCTAAAATTTCCAAACTCTCTAATTTTTTGGTGAAGCTTCTGAGAAGTACATAATAGTACTCGAGGAAGGATTCCTACATTAAATTCTTAGAAAAAAGCATCTAAATGGCAGCCTTACTAGGATAATTTGAGTCCTCTAAGGAAGTGATTTTGGATTTTTGTCCCAATTTATTAATTGCATAACATAACCAATTCAATAAAGAGAATAACTTCCTCTGTATGATAAAAATGCTCACATGGTCATGTATTGTCCTATACACGATAAAAATAATACAATTGTTTTTCATTATTTCGGACATCCATGTACATTTTGTACCTTCAAAGTATATATTTTGGACCCCCGCCATTTACATCATAGTTAACGCAGCTTTGAGCGGAGCAGTTTTTCCAAAACCCGAAGGAAAGCGACGGATGAAGGTTTATTATTTTTGCAATTTCTCTTCGTAATAGGCTGTTTTTCATCACGCCAATCTGTCATGAAACGGCCTACTTTCCTGCACTGAAGTATGCAGTGTGGGAATAGTCATTACGCAACTTAAACCAGTGAGGTGATGATCCATTATGCAACGCTTTCTCATAACGCAACTGTTTTGAGTTGCGTTATGAATCATAACACAACAATTTTTCAGAAATTGTAAATTAATGGTGAATGCAATCCGATATAATTCCTGGTACCCTCAAGTGGTCTTCTACGAAATTGCAAAAAATGTTGTACGCAACTCGTTGCAGAACTCGATTTTTACAGCACTTGTCGTAATTATCCTACTCGGCAAGCCTCGTAGGATAAATTTACGACTCGTGCTGTAAAAATCATCATTCTGCAACTTATTCCGTAAACTACTATTCCGCGATCTCAATCAACCTTCCGTTGACCGCTGAGTTGATTAGCTTGAGACACATATTCGTAAGGGCGATGGGGCGACAGGAGCTTGGGTCTAGATGGTTACCCTTGTTCTTGGGGATTGGTTTTATGAGTGTTGTACGCCATCTTTCAGGGATGTCCTCTGTGACAAATACTTCGTTTAACATCTCTCCTACTTTGGCATGCATGTCCGTCCAATGTCAATGTCATCTTCTCCAGGTGCGGAGTGGTTTTTCCTTTTGTACAACGCCCCTAGAATCTCTTCCTCTGAAAAAGCCATTTCGTATTCTTTGAGGTTCGGGAGAGTTTCAGAAGTAGGTTTTCTCACCCACTTAAGTTTGTGATCGTAGTAATGTGCCGTGAATTCCTCAGCGTCCTTCCTAGTAATCTCCGGCTTCCTTAAGACGGCTGGGTTAGCGCCGTGTCGAGGCCTTTTATTGTGTTCCACAGCTGATATGTCGGTGTTCCCTTGTCGATTGCTTCGGTTAATTCGTCGCAGTATGCCCTTTTGGTTTTGCGGATGAGCCTCTTCAGTTTTGCTCTAGTCTTCTGCAAGCTAAGTTGGTTTGTGAGAGTCTTTGATCTGTTGTACTCTCGTAGCGACCGCCGTTTTGCTTGGTAGGCCTCTTCTATCTTCTTTGACCACCAGCGTTTTAGGTCGTTTGCCTTCTTGTCTTTGACTACGAAACTGGCTTCTGCTATGCTTTTCTCGAAAATGGCCTGCATTTCAGCTCGGTCGTACATATATTGTGGTTTCAATTTGTTCATCGCATCGGCTACCTTCAACTTGTTCACGCGAATTATTTGTTCCTTTGGCTACTGGAATCTCGCTCCCTATAACTGCTTCCGAATTCTTGTGAAATTACATTCCATGTATTGTGCCGGCTGTGACCATGGCGAGATCTATCGCTGGTGTCCTGTGGTTCAATGCCGCGATACAGGTAGGGGAGTCGTCATTGAGTAGGATGAATTTTGAGGGTTCCAGCCGCATGTCCTTTGGGGCAAGTAGGTGACAAGGGATCTCACGACCTGTGATGGCCATTTAAGTCTCCAACGATGATGATTTCACCTCCTATCTCCTCCGCCTGCTGGAGTCTGAATGGTTCGTCTTTTTTAAGCCATGTTTCCTGCAGCAGGGCTACTTTGATGGAATTCTCGCCGAGAAAGTGGCTGAGTTCTTTTTGTGTTTCTGTTGGTCTCAGGCTTTGTATATTATGCTGCAGGATTTCAACCTTTTACACTCCACTGTGCTGGTTGAGGTTGATTCTGGTGGTTTGTTGTGGATGAAGAGAGTTTTCCTCGATAATTCGCTGATTTCTATCAGCAGTTGGTCTCTGTCCAGCTCTGACTCGGTTACTTGAACTCTTTGCGCGACCTTAGCATTCAGATCCTTTAGCGCCATGAGTCGCTCGAAGTCTGTAGCCTTTATGGGGTTTTCCGGGCACCGGCAGCTCCGGGTGTAGCGATCCTCTTGTGAGGTGCAGGGTTCGTCTTCGTAGGACTCCCTTGTTTGCCATTCTCGGTCTTTCTCTCGCCTGTTGGTTGTGCTGGTAGATCGATTTCGCTGTGGTGTCCTGTAGCGCGAAGCTGTTTGATAGATCATCGCCGAGTCTCGGGAACGGGTTGGCTTCACCTTCTTCCTGCAGTATTTCAAACCGATTCTCCGTCCTTAGGTAAAAAGATTCCGCTTGATTGAAGGGAATTTGTTTTTCCTTCATCGCAACGCAAATTTTCTTGTTCTTCGTGTGCTTGTCGCAGGCTGACACTTCATGTCCTCCTTCACATGCGGCGCAGCGAGTTCTGGATGTGCAGAACTTGGCTCCGTGTCCGTCTCTCCAGCAGTTCTTGCACTGTACAGTTCTGCCCTAAAGCTGCAGCCGTACACTTGGATCCTGTTCGACACTTGATGTCCTTCGACTCAGTTCCTTGTTTCTTCTCTCTCTCTCTCTCTCTCTCTCTCGATGTTCTCCAACAATTCCCCCTCCTCCAAGCTGAGCGGCACCCCTCTTATAAACGCTATGGTTTGGTTCATGTTTTTCCGTTCGTAGATCCGCAGGTTTCCTTCGTCCAGTTTCGTCTTTTTCGCCGTGTATAATTTATTTATTTATTTATTTATTACATGTCTTCGAACAAGTCGCACAGACTGATACTTATGAACTAATACTTCTTTTGAATGTTAACTTAGATATATTAAAATCAAATCTGTCAGATACTTCATTAAAACGACGACAAAAAACATAGAACGGATTGTTCTTTCCAAACAAAGTACGATGCACAGGGAACCGGAGAAAATCAGCTTGTCGAGTAGTTCTAGCGGGCACATTTAAATTGATGTTGGTCAACAGCACTGAGCAGTCTACGTTGTTACTTAAGATGTCAAACACGAACAAGCGTTGAAACAAAACCCTCCTGCAAGCCAAAGTTTCTAGATGAACCAAGGCGCATCAATGCTCGTACGGTGGAAGTCGAACTGGATCAGTCCATGGTAGCCGACGGAGCGCGTAACGAATAAAGTTGCGCTGAATTCGTTCAATCCGGTTGGTTTGGGTGGTATGGTATGCCGCCCAAACAAGTACGCCGTATTCCAGAATACTTCGTACTAACGAGCAGTAGAGAGACTTCAGGCAGTAGACATCTTCAAACTCCTGAGTGTTGCGTTTGATAAATCCAAGTACCGCAGATGCCTTGGCAGTTGTTGCAGCTATGTGCTGAGCGAAATTCAATTTGCTGTCCAATAGAACCCCGAGGTCCTTATACGGTGTTGACTCAGGTGATATTAGTTGCCGACATTCTGTATCCGAAGTCAATCACATTCCTCTTTCGGCTAAAAGTGATGACGCAACATTTTTGAACATTCACTTCCATTCCATTCAGCATGCACCATCTCACCAAGGCGTCAATATCAGCTTGCAAAGCGCAACAATCAGTCAACGATGAAACCACACGAAATAATTTCAAATCGTCCGCGAACATTAGTTTTTGGGATTTAATAACTTCGCAAAGGTCGTTGACAAACAGCACAAAAAACAGCGGACCCAGGTGGCTCCCCTGGGGACGCCTGATGTAATTTCAAAGGGATCGAAACTTACACCAGCAATACGTACATGAGCGCTGCGTTCGGTGAGGTACGAGAGTATCCATCGTGTCAACCAAGAGGGCAGACCCATTTTATCTAATTTTTTCACCGACAGTGAGTGCTGTACTCTATCAAATGCTTTCGTAAAGTCAATATAGACCGCGTCGATTTGTTGGCGCTTCTCCATCGCTTTCACCAACGAAGACACATACGACATTAAATTTGAAGTTGTTGACCGTTTTTTCACAAAGCCATGTTGGAACTCAGAGATGATGTGTTGCACGTGAGGGTAGAGGGAATCGTGAATGAGGCTTTCAAAAGCTTTTGGCAGACAACTTAGAATGGAGATGCCACGGTAGTTTTCGACGTTGTTCATATCACCCGATTTGTGTATGGGAGTAATAGCAGCATTTTTCCAAACGCACGGGAATGTTCCTTCGGACAATGAACGGTTGAAGAGAATAGTCGCAGGAACAGTAAGCGAGTCAGCACAGTTTTTGACGAAGAGAGGAGGAAGGCGGTCAGGTCCAGCGGTCCAGCGGCTACCAACTAGGGCGGCGATGCAATCCGAAAAGGACCTGCAAAATACGTGCCAAATCCGACTCCTTCCAACCAGATTCCACTCAATCCAGAAAGAACTTATCCGATTCAACACTTTTCCGCAATTTCCCCTTGGAATTAAAAACTTTGTACGCGACAATTTAACAATTTTCGACACTACACGTGCATCGATTACCGATCGAAAAACCTCCAAAATGGCCGTTTTTCAAAGTCATTGTTTACCAAAGTCGCTGTGCCCTTTTCTCTTTTTGTCCAGAATTCTTTGTTATTGTTTGCTTTCTCATTTTCTTGACAGTTCTGTACATATTGTTAAGTTACATGTACACCAGTGGTTCTCAACCTTTTTGAAGCTGCGACCCCCTTTGAGGATCTACAAACACCTCGTGGACCCCCAAAGAGAACTGTTCATAAAATCAATGTTTATGGAAGCTTGTCGAAGATCTCAGGATGATTTAACATGTATTCTGTAGCTTAAAATTACGCTAGCTATCTACCACAGATAATGCAAGATTTCTGCTGTGATGGATTGGATAAGTCCATTAAAACTGAGCTAAGATATCGTTCCTAAAAGATCTTGAAAAAACTCCAAAATTGCAAATAATTAATAAGGCACCTCTATGATTCGCTCTGGCATTGGAGGTTTTCTCGGTAAAGTTCTCTAAAACTCGGCAGAAAAATGCACTTTTCAAGAATAGATGTTGCAAAATGTGAGCTTTGTTTGTAGCTTTAAGCATAACCTCTGACAAAAGCACTAAAAATAAGATACTCCTCCCTACTTGGCAACATCCCAACAGATATCTCACCAACAATTCGTTAAGGATATTCCTGCAGCTAATTGAAAATTTTCTCAGGGTATCCCTCAAATGATTCATCAGAAATCCGAGAATATCTTGCCAAACTCAAAAACAAACCACCTGATTATAAGCATCTTTAGAGCCAATTATTGACATTGTGGAAAAATTGTCAAAAATTCAGCCAGGAATTCTCAAAAACCAGATATTTGTTCACAATCTTCGCATAAATGTACCAAAAATCACTATGTCGTATATCAGTCAAAAATCTCACTAAACATCGTGATAATTTGTGTGGAAAAAGGTTAGATTTTTTATTCATTTTTTATTCAATCCTGTCTACAATTGGCAGGGTCCCGAGGAATTATTCGAAGATCTCGCTCGCTAGGACGGTAGAAAAGCTGCCTAGGATTTAACCGAAAATATTCCAAAAAATACCTATGGATTCCTACAGAAACTATCTTAATCTATTGTTCAAGCTCTTATTGACAAAATGACATTGTAAGTATTTTTAAAAATATTTGAGTTGTTAAAACGATTACATTGCGAAAATCTGTATTTCAAATACCGTGCACCCCCGCTAATTTGAACGATACCTGATGCAAACCATTGGGGTTCACTTTTAATTTGAATTCCGAGTTACCCTTCGCAAAACGAAAAAATGTGTTTCTGGTCACCTCATTGACTGTTTTGTTCTGATTTTGCGTCCCATTTCATAACGTTCATATTCACTTCACTGCGTTCCATGAGCTAAATGACGTTTGAACCAAATGAAATCAAAAGAACGATGTGAAAATTAGCGAAGGTCAAATTGAAAAGTTTTCAGATTCAAAGCGGTCAAAGCAAAGGGGTTACTCGGTATCAAAAATCTTCAACCCAAGAATAAATTTTTCTGGCAAAACTAATACTAGGTAAACAATTATTTACATTTATTCAACAATCGAGAAAAATAGATCCTTATTTTCAATGGCTTCGCGGACCCCTTGGGAAGTCGTCACGGCCCCCTAGGGGTCCGCGGACCACCGGTTGGGAAACCCTGATGTACACAAACACAGTGCAAAATTGCGTGCAACAAAATGCCTCCAAAAGATCCTATGCAATATTCAAAAGAATAAAGAGCTATACATAGAGCGCAAGAACTTGTGTGGTTTAATTTACAAAGCTGTTCAAATACCTGTATTTATATGCCTCAACTGAAATATATTGCCTGAAATTGCTGACTAACAATGTAATCGATGTTTCCCCGGTGGATTTTCATAGGAATTTGGTTGCTTTGAGTCTTAATTTTATGTTTTTCTGTAGGAGGGCCATAATACGCAAAGGATGTTCTTTGTGTGTTATTTGTAAGAATTACTGGGGCAATTTAACCAGCTTTTCTTTGTGAAGTTTTGGAAAAGTAGTTTCATCAGAATAATTTCAAAACACTTTAGAAGTAATTTATGAATGAATCACAGGAGAAGTGTTATTAGGCATTCTCAGAAAATTTAAAATTTAGTGTTGCAAAAGACTCGCTGGAGAACTCGATGTAACGTTTTATAGAAAAATCCTGGAGTAGTTATTGGAGAAACTACTTTAATTATCTCAAAAATATGTCTAAATAGGAGAAGCTTTCTCTAAAGAGATTTCTTAACGGATTCTTCGCAGAATTTCTGGATAAACTTGATCTAATATGATAAAATGTTACATTTTCGACAGAAACCTTCTGAGATGCCTTACAGATTACACTGCAAAACACGTTCTCAAGCACCAAAACACTGCTATTTACTTGATTAAAGATTGTTGAATCTATTGCCATTTCCAAAATATATCATATCAAGTCTAGATTTTGAGATTTTGACTGTTGAAGATACAAATTTTGATTATTTTAACGATAAATTATGAATTTTGTTGATAAGTATTGTTATACACATGACGTTTGAACTCTGTGACAAATTAATCAAATAAAATCCCATACAAGCTGGTAAACTTGCATGCAATTGAGTTTGCCAGCTTGTATGGAAATTTATTTGCCTAATTTGCCACAGAGTTCAAACTTCATGTGTATAACAGTACTTTTGAACAAAGTTCATAATACTTTCGATGCTCAAAAGTGATTTTTTGGTGGTTTGGAAAAGTATTGTGTTTTGTCATATAAGATAAATGAAGATATTTGTATTAAGACATGTTGAAAAAATCGATTTAATCTAAATTTTATTTTACAATTTTAACTAAACTATATCTGAAATGAAACGGTACCCCCTACCCCCGCCCATGGCAGCCAGTCGATTTAAACTGATAGTTTTTGCCGGTAAGGTGCAACCAAAAGGGCAAAGAGAGACGCGACGTCAGTGGGGGTCAGGAGGGATGCTAAGTGGTTACAGTGCTTTTTGATTGATGTCTTAGATAATGTGTGTGTCGCGCGCGCGCGGCTCTTTTCGGCGTTGTTAGTTTTGTTTGCCCCCGGGGGGCTCACCCGAAAGTGCCATTGCCGCCAATACATAGCTGAGCGGCAATGCAATGAGCTGCTTGATGGGACACTAGGTGTTAGTTGTACTAACAGACACACAGTGGTCCAAAGTTGGACAAGCGTCGAAAAATGAATTTTGAAAATATGTGTGTTCAGCGACCATTTTCATCAAATTGCCTACAAAATTCATGGCATGTCTGCGTTTTTGAATGTATTGAGTGAGAAATATACTCTTCACCAGAATTTGCATGGAGTGCGACCACTGCGAGACAGTGCATTACAGCGATGTTCGAACGAAGCATATTGACATCACCGAATCGTCGTTTTCTTCGAATCGTTTCCAACATTGACACTACACCATCGCACTGTACATACAGTTTTTGGGTGTGAATGGGAACTTGGACACATTTTAACACATCAATTTGTGCGGTTTTGGGCCGGCTGGCTAGTGACCGAAGGTGTGTTTCATGTGAAATCATTCCAAAAGAAGGCTTTATAGCTCGCTAGACGGGGTTTGGTTATGTTTTGGGAGGTCGATTAGGTTGCCTGAGGTGTCATACCTAATAGCAAGTGTTGGAGAAGCAAATGGCACCAGCATCGTTTGGTAAAGTGCTAGGAGGTTTGTTTGTGGTTATTTAATGATGATGAAGTCGCGAGTCGCGTAAGCTGTGAGTTGAACAAACAAATCATCCTTGTCATGTGAAAATTTTACTCTCCAACCTTCAAAAGATTAATAGTTATCTTATTGATGGTTTGGGTTAATGAGATCCAACCTTTTGAATGAGAAATGTGACATTTTAGTTAGTATGAAGAAAAAACATCCAAACTTTTTTGCAATCTACTACAGATAACACGCAGGCTTCGTCCTTTAGCGGAGTGGCCTATGTCATCGGCAATAAAAGATTTTTGATATCCCTGAGGTAGTTCAGATAGTCAGATGTAAAAATATTGTACAATATTGGTGCCAAAATGCACCCTTGAGAAACACATGCTGTTATAGGAAATATAGGTTTTTTTTTCCAAGACGGTGTCCAAGAAGGATTACCACCGCTAGCTTTCGCCAACGGGTCCAACAAAAAATCGAAGGCACGGGTCCAAACAAAGATCGTAAAGGGATCAATAGTAGAAAAAAATAGTACTGAAAAGTACTGTTTTTGTAGCACTGAAAAAGTACTGTTTTATTGCTTTAGGTATTTTTTATAAAACTTCCAAGAGCAGAGAGAATTTGTGTACGCACAACACGAAGGTACGATGCGCACTTGATCTAGAAACTAGTGATGCTCACAAGTTTATTCTAACATTACTATTCATCTTAAACGTCCTCAAACTCCAAAGCCGTGAAAGGACTCTACTTCTGGTTTCATAAATTAGATTTCTCAATTTATGTACGTTGCCTTCCGAAGAAAATTTCAAGTTCATTAAAAATAAATCCTGTGCTCACCATCTTCCGGCATTGCCATAGAGAACAGTGCCTTCAGATTCAGAAACGCATCCCACACAGCAAACTCATTCATCAGCAAATGTTTTCGTGGCTAGAAGGTAAACGCATTACAATGCTCCCCCTATATCCCAGATGGGCTCGGTTCCCCGTTGTCTTGGTGAGAATACGCCGTACAGAACTTCGGTCGGATTAATTTAGCATTTTATTTGCCAGTGAACTGCTTGTTTCACGTGCAAGTTCGAATTAGGGTTCCCTGCTGCAGAAGATGGAAAACTTTTCGCTGTTGATGCTGTGGCCCGTTACGGTGTGATTTGCTTATGTGGGGGAAGCTGTAAAACCACCACCATCCTATCGGCTGGGGAATTTCTTTCTGGTTCCGCTTTTTCCGATCAACATTCTTGGTGTGAGGATGGAGGGGTGGAACCGACACAGGATTCCATTAGCCAGAAGCCGATGTAGCAGCCGCGCAGTAGTTGGTTACGCTTTCGTGAATATGGGCGAGTTGTCGTTAGTGTAGGGGTTTTTAGGGATGTTACATGCTGGATTTCTGGCTCATATTGAAGCAATAAGAATAGAAGAATATATAATAATAAGCAAACGCTTTCACAGTTAAGAAAGCGGAGTCCAAAAACCGTCTTGGTCCAATTTGTTAACTATTTTTCATATAAAAGCTTCCTCGCGGATTCAATAACATAACTATTGATGATCGTACAATTCGTTGTTGCTACTCCGTGATTGACCAGAACAATCGAAGTTATACAACGAATCAAAAGATGTTGCTTGGGAGTAGCTTTCCATCTTCAATGTACACTTTCAAGAACTTCATTTCATTTAATTTATTTAGTTAACATCTAAACAGATAACACTGAATCAACAATTTTACGCCACATTACTCGGTTCGTGGCCGCATCTCTTCATCCTGGATATCGTAAAAATCGTACCCCGGCTGTTGAGCCCGGCTCTCCGCATAACACCTTCTAGTGCAATATTGAACAACAGGCACGAAAGTCCATCACCTTGTCGTAGTCCCCGGCGGGATCCAAACGAACTGGAATGTTCGCCTGAAACCTTCACACAATTTTGCACACCTTCCATCGTCGCTCTTATCAGTCTTGTGAGCTTCCCGGGAAAGCTGTTCTCGTCCATGATTTTCCATAGCTTTACGCGGTTGATACTATCGTATGCCGCCTTGAAATCGATGAAAAGGTGATGCGTTGGGACCTGGTATTCACGACATTTTTGAAAGATCTGGTTCATTGTCGATCGGCCGTCAACGAAGCCGGCTTGATAACTTCCCATGAACTCGTTTACTACAGGTGACAGACGACGGAAGATGATCAGGGATAATACTTTGTAGGCTGCATTTAGAATGGTGATCGCTCGAAAGTTCTCACTTTTCCATCACCTCATGCTCGTCCGTTAAGATGCTCCCATTCTTATCCCTGCACATCTCGGCTCGCGGCATGAAGCCGTTGCAGGATGCGTTGAGCTTCTGATAGAACTTACGTGTTTCTTGAGATCGGCACCGCTGTTCCATTTTCTCGCCCTCCGTCTCCTCCAGATGCCGTTCTTCTCCCGAAAGTGGCGAGTCTGCTGTTGCCGTTTCCGTCTATAACGTTCCACGTTCTGCCGGGTCCCTTGCTGCAGCATTACCGCTCGCGCTGCGTTCTTATTCTCCAGAAACTGCCTAGCAACCTCGTCGAACCAATCGTTCCGTCGACTCCGTCCTACGTACCCGACGTTACTCTCAGCTGCATTGTTGATGGCTGCCTTCACTATTCTCCAGCAGTCCTCAAGAGGGGCTTCATCCAGCTCACCCTCTTCCGGTAATGCAGCCTCGAGGTGCTGCGCGTATGCCGCCACGACATCCGGTTGCTTGAGCCGCTCTAGGTCATACCGGGGCGGCCGTCGGTACCGTACGTTGTTAACGACGGAGAGTTTTGGGCGCAGTTTAACCAGAGAGTCGATGTTAGCGCCACGATAGGTGCTGACGTCGATAATGTCGGAGAAGTGCCGTCCATCAATCAGAACGTGGTCGATTTGTGATTCTGTCTGCTGTGACGATCTCCAGGTATATCGGTATGGAAGGCTGTGCTGGAAATAGGTGGTACGGATGGCCATATTCTTAGAGGCGGCGAAATAAATTATTCGTAAGCCGTTTTAGTTCGTCAGCCGGTGGGCGCTGAACTTTCCAATAGTCGGTCTGAACTCCTCCTCCTGGCCAACCTGAGCGTTTAAATCTCCTATGATGATTTTGACGTCATGGCTTGGGCAGCTGTCGTACTCTCGTTCGAGCTGCGCGTAAAATGCGTCTTTATCATCATCAGTGCTTCCGGAGTGAGGGCTGTGCACGTTTATTATGCTGAAATTGAAGAACCGGCCTTTGAGCCTCAACTTGCGTACCCCGGCCAGTACCACGAGGAGGTAGGAATAGGAGTTGCTGGGCAAGAGGCTAAGGACCGCACAAAGGGGTCTATTTTATTCCTGCAGGTACGCGAGGTACCAATGGTACGCCATGCCCAGCCATTTACCGCGCCTAGATCTTAAGTCCTCACTCAAATAAATACTTGCATACCTAGAGGCAGACTTTGAAGTCAAAACATAAGAGAGCACAAGTAGTTGATCCTGCGATAACTATAAACTGTTGTGATAAAGCTTTCCATGATCACTGGTTACCTGTATAAATCGACATAGGTTCAGAATCCAGAGAATTTGGGACTTCAAGAAGACAATTAATAGATCAACACGAAGGATTAAGTTTTCGTCAAGAAGATACATAACTGGAGTATTCAGTGTACAAAATTTGTTTGCAATTCCTGAGAATCGTTTTACAATGAGTCATAAGGGGTCATCCATTATCCATGTGGTCATTTTTTGACTTTTCAGACCTTCTCCTCCCCTCTCGTGATCTTTTGTCCACAAACAAAAAAATAAATTTGTATGGACCGTGGTCCATCCGATTATGTTTTAACAATTTTCTGATCCCAACAATTATGACTATCAATTACCATGCAACGACGTAAAATTGCCCAGAATACACCAGAATAAGCATCACTAGCCCCGGCTTTCAGCCGTTCCGCCACTAAATTTCACCACGGGGTAAAAACGCAACCCAGGCAAATAATAACTGTTTCGGTCTTGAAATAACATTCTGCCCCATTAGAAGGAAATTCGGGTGGCGGCTGTGTTTTTTCCGACCTGGTATCCGCATATCGGCCCTGAGAGCAGACGAAACATATTTACTGCTCTAACAAACCCAAACAGTTCCGAGTCTGGAAGGACACGAAAACCAAGTGCGATGCAACGGCAGCATCATCACCATATCCCGAACAGTAAATTATAACAGATATATTACTGAATTTGCTAAAATACTTTCTGATTATAAAATTTTTGCTATAGTTATGTTTTAAGTCAAAGCAAATTTGAAACAGCCTCGGTAATTCTAACAAATTGTGTTTTATGTATGTTCAATAGCCTAATCTGAAAAGACTTCTAACAAAATACTTATAAACCTTGTATTTCTTCTAACAGATTTGATATCATTAAAATACAAGTTTGTTGTTATCCTTTGGTCGAGATACCATCTCTCACCCTAGTTCATCCAGAGTCAGGGCAACAGACATCGTCCAGACCTGGGAAGGGAGAGGGTATACAAAAGTCATGCAGACACTTTTGCTTTCAACATTGCTCGCCTTTCGAGAGTCTGGTCGTCGGTCTGTTTGTATTTCAATGTTGTGCCGGTCCGTTTTTTTCCCCCGTTTCAATATCTGAAATGCAATGACTTCCTCTTGGGCTTGGGTTATATCTACGCTGAATCCTGGAACCGGACGGCACTGGGGGTCGGAAAATTGCACTCTCCCGAAGTAAGTACATGAAAATTCTCTTACCGTGTTCTTGTGGTTTCCAGGGGAGAATAAAGGTGTCTGATGATGGAACCTGGT
The DNA here is from genome assembly GCF_002204515.2 of Aedes aegypti. Classification (NCBI taxonomy): domain Eukaryota; kingdom Metazoa; phylum Arthropoda; class Insecta; order Diptera; family Culicidae; genus Aedes; species Aedes aegypti. The sequence goes on from NC_035109.1 coordinate 324,330,617, forward strand.
GTTTTATAGGGAGCAGCGACATTCGGTGTCGGTTGTTGTTGTTGCTTTGGGTGCCATAAAGCTGGTAAATCGAATTTCGCCCTATTCTCACATGACGACGGAGAAGAAGGAAGTTGGTTCAGTTTTTTTTTTCGTTGCTCATAACATGGTTCATCGTTTACGGTTTGCTAGGAAGTTGACACATACGTGCAAAATTTCCGGATAACATTGAAACTAATAAAACTCTGATGAAAATGACCAAACGTGGTCAGGTGTCAAGCTGCCGTAATTCTCATAACAATAAAAGTAATGGAATGAACATCGGTTCAATCGGCCAACAGCTTGAAGTCGGACCAAGTGTTTGTAGTGCATGAATGAAATTCTTTGATTCGTTAGTGCCTAGCTAATATGAGCTTGGGACAGTTAAAGAGCTTTCAATGTACGATGAGTTGCAGCTTTTCGAAACTTTTAGGCTTATTTTACATCAAATTTGGACATTTTTCTAAAGTAGTTTTGTGTTGCACTTAGTATCGAGTGTTTTGCTATTTTCAAGGCATTTTGCCTACAGCAGCGATAGGCGTGAGTTTCACTGGCTTCGCTGACTGTGATTTGCTACGGTTGCCTACTGTAGTGTGAATCTCAGAACTTTACCCAACTCTAGTCTACTCTTCTGTTTGAACACATTCTCCACGTTTAGCCCGCCGTCTATTGTCGAACAATCAGCATAATAGACAATTCGTGTTTACGTTTATTATTGGAAAAGAAAAGAAAAGCTTACCAAGAATATCCAGCAATGGGGGTCTACCAGAGGACTGACACGGCTGTCACCCTGCATACATTTCGGCTCTTCCTCACATCGTTTTTGGTACTTCGCATTTTGGTACCCACTTTCTGGTCGGTTTGCCCTAAGTTGCTCCTGATTTTCGACTGTACGGCTCATGTTGTGCTAGTGCTACTTTCTGGCAATTGTATATATTGCGTTGAATCGCGGTATTTGATGACCCTTTTCCTCTTTTCAACATTTTGTTGAATGTTTTACGCATCAGTGAGGTATTATGTCTCCTATCCAAAAAATCATTTGTTTTGTCAGTCAGTTTTGGAAGCAACGTTAATTTCTACAGCGTACATCACTTGGAAATAAATATTTTCCTTGTCCTGTCCGTTGTTCTGCCCCGTGAGCAGCATACCACAATAAGAACTCGTGCAAGATTCTGCACCTGCTCATGAACTGAGAGGCCCGTTCTTTTCAAAATTCACATTGAAGTTAAAATCTGAAAAAAAAACTACCTCAGAACATATTGAATTCATACCATTACAAATATATGGAACCTTAAATGTATATTAAGGCTCTAGAATTCATCATTCAATTATCAGCAACCATCAAAAATTTAAAACCAGTTTTTTCTATTCAATTTTAAAGAAATCCCAATGAAAATCTATCATTGCATTATAGATAGCAAGTGTAATGCAATGATAGATTTTCATTGCTTCGAATTTGAGCAAAAAACTGGGTTTGAAAATTTGCAAAACGATGATGGTTATTTTCCTCTTAACATCTTTGTAAAACTTCCGCATTGAAATATGTCGTGTGTCTGCCATGACGACAGTTTTCATTACGTGTTCAATTTTCAGCTCGAACGGATTCAAATTTTTGAACTGCTTCAATATTTTTAATACTTGATCCCTCGTTCGTTTGAACTGGAACGCAAACTGAACGCGTTCAAATGGATCACTGCATACATCAACTTATCAAAAAAAAAAAAAAAAAAAAACAGTTTTCAAGGTGTTGATTCGAATAGTTTAGCTTATAAACAAGGTTGCTATGACATTAACCTGGTGTTTACGTCAAACGATAAAACAATGTATGCGTTTTCAGATGTTTCAGATGACAAAAATAATAAATTAATCAAAAAATCTCCCCCAGCCATCTTTTGAATTTCAATCTTCAGCAAAAGCACAGATTTTTTGATTGAAATTGTTAAGAGATTCAAGAATGACGCTTCATTCAAGCTACCTCAAAAGCTCATTCGCAAATTTAAAACGATCATTAAACACAATCTATGCACTTTTTTGCATGGAACGTTAAACTAGATTGACCGGCAATCTAAACCTGGCCACGGTATAAAATGATTTCATGCAGTTCCTCTTTGTATTTCCCAAAATATATTCCACCAGTTTTACTTCCAGAAATAACTCACGAATTTCTCCAGGCATCCTAAAGCATCCGGAAAAATACTTCAGGAATACAGGATTCTTGTTGAAATTTCTCCATGATTTGTTTTTATTTTTCACTTCGGTTATTTTTCAGTCTTCATCAACTTTGTCCAGAAACTTCTCAATGTATTCTATCATATGTTTTGCTTTAAAACACAAGTCTCATAGATTCCTCCCTTCCAAAAATTCTCAATGTTTTTCCTGAAATACACTGATATTTTTTCTAAGAGAACAACTAACTATATATCCAATTTCTCAACTCCAATAATTCCTTTTGAATTTCTTCAGTAATAACAATCGGTATTCATCCAAGGCTTATTTGCAGGAATGCTGTCAATAGTATTTTTACAAGATTTTCTAAATGATTTCTCAAAATATTTTTCTCCTTGTTTTTTCTAATAATTTTCCATTAATTCCATGAGGAATTTTCTAAAAATTCTAAAAAGAATCTACATTTCCTATAGAAATTTTCAACGGAATCGCCATAGAATCTTTTCACATGGATATTCTAACATACAGACGAAATTGCTCAACGAATTCCAAAAATCTGAATTTACTGCAAACATCCTTGGAAAAATTCAAAAAGAATTAATGAGGAAATTGCAAGACCAATTTCTACATCTCCTATCTGTCGAAGAAGTTTTGTTTGTTTGTTTATTTATTTATTTACGTGAGTTTTAGTCGAAGAAGTAAAATTGCACTAGCTTCCTACTGCTTGTTTTGCTCATTGTAACGTTGTTACGTAGTATCCAGGGGCACTTTAAAAGCAGTATCAGGTCTTGGCCGCCCATGGTTGCAAGTCCAGTATTTCCAGATCAGCTGTAGTTACAAAATATATAATATCTATTATAATATCCAATAAATCTCGCTTAATATATGGTCGGCGTTAAGTCAGAGGGGACCAAGTACAAAACATGAGAAAAATGGATTATTCTTTCATTAGACGCGAAATTACCTTACCTCCATTTCACTGAGATCAGATATGACGAATACTGTAAACTGCGTGAGATATGTAATAAATTTACTTTGGATGATCAATAAAAATCGATTAAAGTATGCAGTCAGAGTGGACCAAGTGCTTTTCACCATAACAGCGAAAATGATCAGCGCACTGAGGAATACGAAGATCTGAAAAACATTTCAAGAGATTTGTCCGATTTTTCGACATCGAATGATTCTTCTACACATCCATCAACAGAAATTCATAAATATAAGGACTGTTCATTTTATAAAGTGGACACTTTGAACATGCAATATCTTTTTAATTTATCAATGAAATCGAAATCGGTTTTCTGTACATCGTTCGACTAATATTGTACAATGCTGTGGTAATAAAAAAGTTACCAAAATAATATGATTTCACACTAATAAGGCACAACGTTTAGAACGGTCGATTTTTGGAGGTTATCAAAATCAAGGATTATTAAAAATCGGCAGGAAAATTCGACAATTTATATTTTTTATTTCCAAAAAATGGTTGTACTTAGAGAGCATCATCAATTAGAAGCTTGCTTAAAAATATCAAGTTATTTTTGGTGAAGCAATTTTGCAGATATCATAAAATCATTTTTTATCAATTTTTTTTAAAGAAAAATATCTTAAATTTAAATGGAACTGATATGAGTAGAATTTTAAGGTTTAAAGTACGTCCAGACGGAAGTAATAATATAGTATTTATAATAAAAATAACTTACGCCTTCATAGAGTAGCTGATTTAGTCCCACGTCATATTTTAAACACAATAGAAAAACAAATAATTTATTTTCAGAAGACCACTTAAAGCACAATGACAATCATCAAGATTGGGAACACTGCTTGAATTAAATCAAATTTATTTTGCATGTATTATTTTCAGAATGTGTTATTCTGAGACTACCTATCAAAATATTTTGAGAAAAACGCTTACAGTTTGCTCTAGATCGATAAACATGCGTATATAATTTTAAAAGTATGGGATTTTTCAATAAAACGACCATAAAGAGTAAATTTGGTACCCAAGAATGCGGTTAAAACTCAAGATTTTGCTTTTTTTTATACATATATAGTTTCTTTAGTAATCTAAACCAGTTTTGAACACGCTTATTACTTTACTTTTTTGCTGGTAGTAAAAAGATGGTGTATCAGCAAATTTGACCATAAGGAATAGATCACTAAAGTGACTCAGTGTCAGGAACTGATGGAATATTATTGATGTTTTAAAAGCTCTACCTTAAGTTGAATAGTAAAGGATACCAACATACAATTTGTTCATTAAATTTAGGATTTTTTTCATGCGAAAAATAATGCTTAAACTTGACAAACAGTTTTTCTTAGGAGTTTTTGCAAAAACTATTTAGTTCTTCAACCGAAAGCATTTTGTAAGTTTCTGTATTTTCATAACATTGTAGAATAATAGTTGAACGATACTCAGAAAACCGTTTACGATTTCATCAATAAATAAAAAAGATATAGCATAAACAAGGTGTCCACTTTATAAAATGAACAGTCCTTAACTTAATTCGATGCGTTTGATTTTGATTGTTGACCTTTTACTATATTTGGATGGGTGGTCAGAAATTGCAACAATTTATGTGCAGACAGAGCGGATCAAGTGTTGAAATGCAATAAACTGACTGATTATTGCAATTTTTGAGTCAATTTTAGAGTCCGTTAGAAGTTTATGGCAATTCTATGGTGTATGTATGGAATGTCCTAGAATTCACTTATTGGACCAGTATATTTTGGTCGGTACTCAAGATTTTCACTTAATTCACTCTGACTAAACGCATATTTGAACATTTCTGGTTTTCAATGCCATGAACCCTGCAAAACCTTAATTTACAAGCTATCATAATCCCACTGATTTCGGGATTGATGATATGGTTTATTGAAGAATTTACGATACTGGTGTCGAAGGGTCTTGATAATCGATAAACAGATTACCATTGCGATATGCACCCAGTTTGACCATGTCTGCATTAAATGATTGTCATTTTCCTGGAAACTGTTCAGTCAGAGTGAACCAATTCACTGAACGGTGGTTTTTAGTTCAGTCAGAGTGGACCAAGTACACATAGTCTATCAAAAAATCGTTCTATCATAGGTTTGGATTATGATTTTTAATGATTGTCACTTCACACTATATTGTTTGAAAGTAACACAAATATGTGTAGAAATATTGAATCAAAATTTTAACGAGTTTAAAAATTACAAATCATTAGACCTTAAGCCCATTTTACTCAAAATATCATAAATTTCACTTGGTCCACTCTGACTTAACGCCGACCATATGATCTAGCCCTAAAAGCCATTGGTAACTAAGTGTGTAGCATGTTGTTACTGAGAAATCGAATAGATTCACACATCATTCCACAAGGCTACCTTGAAGATCCTCATCTATCTCCCAGTGGTTTTAGTTTTGGTTTTGACAAGCAACCTCTTTCCAGAGTTCAGATCTTCTCAACAAAGTACAAAAAAAAACTGATCCAGAACCCTTCTCGTTAAAGAAGCATTCAACTCATTCGCATGCATTGGCCATATCATTACAACATGTAGATTACACTTAAATACAGTGATACCTCCATGAGTCGATTGTTCCATGACTCGATATCGACTCATGGAACCATACTAAAAACATAATTTCATGGTTACTATGATGGTCCCTAGAAGCAGCTTTCCAAAGAATTGATGTTCCATGACTCGATATTTCCATGAGTCGATGGTCCCTTCAATATCGACTCATGGAGGTTTCACTGTAGTGTCCCCCTGTCCCAGCTCTGTTCCCATAATCTCCTCCGTTCCCGTTTGAGCTTGAGGGTCCAAGAACGATTCCATCAGGCAGCATTTGTCGGTCTTGAACCGTCTTCCCAGCCATCACTCCACGGGTTCCAAACGAGCCTCTGAAAACTGCGGTCACTTTATACGAGTGTATTATAATTCGAACCGGTTTGAAACGAGAAGTCCCCCTCTGGGTTGAGAGCGATCGTCATTTGCTGGAAGTGGAGGAAGAAATCTTGAATTCTTTTGTAAACCAAAATGCTCTTGAACCGCACCGCGCTGTGGATGGTCATTCTTCGAGTGCGAGCATAAATGTGAAGCAGCCAACCGGAGTGTGACTTTTGTCCATCGTCGTTGTCGTTGTCGCCGTCACCATCTTCAGGCTTTTGTGTGGCTTCTTGAGACACCTCTATTCTTATGCAGATTTGTTGATGACAGACAGCGCAAAGTCACGGCAGCCTGCTGGCTGACTCATTGATGCTAATTGTCCCGGGACGTGACTTTCCCGCGGTGCGCGCAAATGACCACCGATTGTCAAAACATTTGTCCGTTTGCGAGTCGGTGTCTTTCCAGGCGGTTTGATCGACCGAACCCTTCAATACTTTTTGGTTATTGTTTCCCAACGTGGAAGCACGCACGTGCTGTCATTCCCTCCCTTTCAGGCGGGATGGGTCATATTGACTTAGCTTCTATATTTGACAGTACAAAATCAAGAACAAAAGATAGGTGCACAATTTTTTCGCCAAAATAATGCCTTCAGAAGAATGCCCTATAACAAAAGAAGGAAAAATATGATTTCTGTTAATTCTTTAAAGTTTAAAGCTGTCCTAACAGTGTTGAAGTTCAATTGACCGAACCTTCAGTGAACACCTTTTGGTCAATGTTTCGAAGAGATTCCCCAGAAGAAAGCACGCACGTGCTGCCATTCCCTCTTAAAGAGCGCCCTCAGAGCATGAAGGCGCCAAACGAGTGTCGTGACATTGTCCCATTCTCCTCAACCCGTGTCGACCGAAGCACGTGGCGTTGATATTTCAAACACCCTCTCCTCGGTCCCTGGCCGAAGGGCACCACAACCATCTGACGACACTGTACCGCGCCGAACCGAATCGCAAAAGGGCCCGAAGCGAGAGCAAGATGTTATCAATTATCAAATATTTTAATAGGGATTACCTCCGCCAGGGATTTGGCGCTGGCACGATGTCGGTGCCCTATTAGCGAGTAATGCTCGCGGCGAAAGTGTGGGGTTTGCTTGTACACAGTGAAAAAGACATTGAAACGTAATTTTGCAAATAGTTGCAAATCAGTCCCGGCGCAAATGTGAACTACAATTACACATATTAAAGGTAGGAAACAAGTTGGCATCATCTGAAAATTGGGGTCTAGCAATCAATAGAACCAGTTTGAGAAATTTACAAAAAACGCTAAAGTAAGTGAATTTAATTTGTTACATTTTTTTTGTCGTTACTCGACACGGGTTTTTTGGCATTTTCGTCAATCGTATTCGATTACGGTTTGAGCAAAATATTATTTGAAAATGGAAAATGTGTTCGATTCACTTACGTCCGACTTCTGATAAATAGTCAAGAATACATTACATACTTTTTACTGTGTATCACTGTGTTTATCATAGACAGCTCGCCACACACCGGAGTGAAATGCGTTCCGAGCCGATTCTAAGCTAAAATGACGCTTAGAGCCGCTTGATTCCAATCCAATCAGTAATGGTAGCTACAATCGAAGAGATAACCAACCCAAACGAGGGTTGTCTGTAGATGAACCCACCCGTTACGGATTCATTTCGAAAAACGATACTGAATCGATCGCGTGATGAGCACGGAAGGGGAAACAAAACGAAACGATTTATGGTTGCGAACAAGGACACGTGACTGCGTAGCTAATTGGGTCTTTTGGTGCACACGGGGCGGCAATCAATTCTCTGGCGTAGGCCTAACGTCTCGAATCTACTGTAGATAGTCTGTGATAGGCGACAATGGAATGGTGTTTGAGATGTGTAAACATTTATGTACTGCTAAATACTGTTTACTTGGCAGACGAAGTGGAAGACCGAAGAGATTGCCAAATTTGTGCTAATTGCGATAGAGTTGGTGAAGGGAGAGTAATGCATACATACATTTTTTTTCTACTTTTGGATTTGCACTACTGTTCAATTTTGACAGTAACGGCAGGTAATATGAACTTCCTCAACCAATTTATAAATTGATTACCAACACATGTGTAGAGATATCCATCCCTCACCTTGAACATTTTGCTTACCGGTCACTCATTCTCTTGCTTTGACTATCAACTGAGCATCAGATATATCGCAGTGCATGATATTCACCTTGTACGTACACGAACATTTTCGCACAGGAGTGAGCACCAGACATAGCAAAGGTTGAAATCTTTTGTTATACAATTAGGGTCTTCTAACTTGTATTACATATGGACAATTGACAACGATTATTATGGTGAAAATTTAATAGCCACGAAAAATTTCGCTGTTGCTCCTGAAGATGTATAAACTAAAGCCCAAAGATTTTAACTACTGATTGTGTAGGTGAGTAAACCAATAATATTCGTTACTGTTTTTGGAATTTGGACATCCCATTATTCACAGATTTTACAATGAAAGACCTTCAAAACAAATGCCGCCAGTACAGCGTGGATTACTTAAGAATCGGTTTTATTGCATCGCCAAACAACGGTAGTATGCCAACGTGTCTGTTGTGTCAGAAAACTTTCAGCAATGAAGCTATGAAACCATCCAGATTAGAGGATCACTTTTTTCGGAACCACGCTGATAAGAAGAATAAGGATTTGGCGTATTTCTAGCATCTTCGCGAACTCCAAAGAAAGCAATCTACCGTCCCGACGATATTCTCCTCTCTACAAAAACTAAAACTGGAAAGCCGCACACCATAGGCGAGGATTTGATTTTACCAGCTGTAGGCGAAGTTCTGCGTTCTGTATTACACCTTTCTTCACAAGATGTTCTCAAAAGAATTCTGCTAAGCAACAACACAGTACAAAGACGTATTGATGAAATGTCCACAAACGTAGAGGATACCCTTTGTAGCATTTTGAAAACAAACGTTTTTGCTTTGCAACTTGATGAATCAACTCTCCCCGGTACCGTGATTTCGGGTGAAATTGATCATTTTTCACGGTTTTTCTATTCTGTTTTCTATAATGTTAACAATGCCATACAACTAAATGCAGGAAAACAAGTACGAAGGTGAGCCTCATCGACTCATGTACTGAAATTTTCTAACAAATGTCATTTTAGTGTTAACAAATACGGGGCTGTTTGGGCACGTCAGGAGTTAATCATCAATGTTAACTTCCTTTTCCCGATCAGCCTAGATAGCCGCGTAGTGTCGGTAGCGGTTGTTTCAATTGGCTAAGAATTAACACTACGGACTGCCTGTTCCGGTGGTAAAAGTCCACCTAACAGGTGACCCCTAATTCATGCGGCTTTAAGCTTACCGTGCCTAAGAATAAATGGTTAGGGGGGTCTAAATAAAACCTAACCGCAAACGAAGCCTGTGGAGTACCAGGGCGCCCTCTACAGTATTATACCCTTCCTGTGCTACCCGGAGCAATGGTGCAGGTGACCTTGTGTTTCTCCGAGATAATCGGCTGCCCTTCTTCAGTCTCAAGCCTGAGGCTAAATAAGGGTGGGGTTATTAATACGTTGTAACTTAGTTTAAATTTTCACCTCTTTGGTTTCGCATTATGCGTTTTACACAGTGTATTCTGTGCTTTTCGCCTTTGGCGACTCTTAAGAGATACCGATATGTTTTTTTTCGCTGCTGGTTTTATTTTTCGTTCTGAGATTGCGAAAAGCTTAATCCTTCCTAGTTTGGGTAGTGGCTACGGTTAGGATAGCTTTGTTAGACCAATCTTCAGCATAAAATATCAGCAATGATCAATCTTTGAAGACTCATGCAAAAGCTACAGCTCAAATGGCGCTAGTTCAAAAACCTTACTTTTGTGAACTTTTATCTAGGTAACCTTGTGGACCCAGTTTTTGCTACTTTCAGAAACATGCAATGGCAAACTCGCGTGCCATGCCTCGTGCATGTGTGCTCGTAAATAGCGCTATCGTTGCTACACTCATTTCTGAGTTAACAACCAGAGATGTATGTGCTGTCACAATTGATATTTCTGTTGGTGACCTCAATAGGAAATACGTCTTTCGTTGTGTGGTGTATTTACCACATGATGAACCATCCCCAATGGATGATTTCAAACGAATTGTCGTTCACTGCCTATGAAGAGGTCTTCTGCTGATTGTGGGCATTGATGCTGATACTCATCACATCATCTGGAGCAGTTCTGCTATCAATTTGAGAAGCTTCAGTCTGATAAAGTGCTTAAGTAGTTCAAATCTTGGATTACTTATTTTAGGCAATCGCCCAACCTTCATGGTTTCTACTAGAGAAGAAGTGTTAGACATAACGCTCTTCTCGAACAGAATCAGCCAATTCGTCAACTTGTGACTGATTCTGTTCGAGAAGAGCGTTATGTCTAACACTTCTTCTCTAGTAGAAACCATGAAGGTTGGGCGATTGCCTAAAATAAGTAATCCAAGATTTGAACTACTTAAGCACTTTATCAGACTGAAGCTTCTCAAATTGATAGCAGAACTGCTCCAGATGATGTGATGAGTATCAGCATCAATGCCCACAATCAGCAGAAGACCTCTTCATAGGCAGTGAACGACAATTCGTTTGAAATCATCCATTGGGGATGGTTCATCATGTGGTAAATACACCACACAACGAAAGACGTATTTCCTATTGAGGTCACCAACAGAAATATCAATTGTGACAGCACATACATCTCTGGTTGTTAACTCAGAAATGAGTGTAGCAACGATAGCGCTATTTACGAGCACGCATGCACGAGGCATGGCACGCGAGTTTGCCATTGCATGTTTCTGAAAGTAGCAAAAACTGGGTCCACAAGGTTACCTAGATCAAAGTTCACAAAAGTAAGGTTTTTGAACTAGCGCCATTTGAGCTGTAGCTTTTGCATGAGTCTTCAAAGATTGATCATTGCTGATATTTTATGCTGAAGATTGGTCTAACAAAGCTATCCTAACCGTAGCCACAAGTTGATGAATTATTATCTGATCATCGCTACATACACTGGGAATTGGTTGTGACCAAATTCCATGGATTCTCTCCGTCCATTGGAAATCCTAGTGATTCGGATGTTTCCACTTCCGGTGAGTTGGGACACAATTGTCCTTACTTCGAGTGATCTCACAATTGCTTGTCACTTTGCTTATAGGAAATTTTCTACACAATTCCCTTTACAGGAGAAGTGGACGTCTGGCTGTTTGTAAAGTATGTCAGATAGTCAGGCTGCTATAAAAGCTCTTGCTTCGGCCAACTCAAGGTCGAAGCTTGTTATCGCATGTCGAACTCAAATTGAGGAACTGAATTCAGTCAACTCTGTAAACCTTGTATGGGTACCTGGCCATTCTTCCATCGCTGGAAATGAATTGGCTGATGAGCTATCTCGCGATGGAGCATCGCATGACTTCATTGGCCATTCCAATTTCGAAGTGCTGGGTGAAGCTTCAGAATAAATCTTGGGCGGCAACTCAGCACAAGCAATATTGGAATAGTTTGGAGTCGTGTCGTCAAACAAAATTGTACATTACTGAGCCATCTCCAAGGGTGGCGAAGTATTTAACAAATCTGTCAAAGCAGAATTGCAGTCTCTTGGTCAGAGCGTTGACAGGCCACTGTCGACTCAACTATCACATGGCAAATATTCAGCGTGCTGACTCATTTGTGTGTGATAGTTGTGACTCCGATTATGGAACTTCGTATCACCTGATATGTAACTGTAACGATTCCAGTTACTTGTTAAACACTTATTAAGTGAAACTGAATTCAGAAGCCTGAATCTTCAGGACATTCTGTCATTCTTAACCCGCTGTGGTAATGAGCTATAGGCTCTCTTTACGCTCATGCGTTTTGCAGTGCCCTTTTTAGGGCGCTGTTCGAATCCATTGTGGTATGGAGCTACATGCTCTCATTTCGCTTATGCGATCTTCCCTCTTCAAGGGACCCCACTCCTATTTCCTCCCATCTTTCCCTTCCCTTTCCTCTCTCATCGGGTAGATGATAAAATAGGCTCAAATATGGCGATGGCACAAATTTCCCAAATGGCGGGGAACGTGCCTCTGGAGCCGGCCTTCTGATACCTGATACCCTTTGTATCATTTTGAAAACAAACGTTTTTGCTTTGCAAGTTGATGAATCAACTCTCCCCGGTACCGTGATTTCGGGTGAAATTGATCATTTTTCACGGTTTTTCTAGTCTGTTTTCTATAATGTTAACAATGCCACACAACTAAATGCAGGAAAACAAGTACGAAGGTGAGCCTCATCGACTCATGTACTGAAATTTTCTAACAAATGTAATTTTAGTGTTAACAAATATCTCTAAAATAAAAAATCAGAGGATCTCATTTCGGGGTGAAATTAATCACTTGTCAATACCATTATTGTCAGTTTTCAAAACAACTCTACCTGAAAAATGTGAGCTCTCTGAATCCGAATATGCTTGTCAAGTTCATAACAATGCAATATTTATATAAATAACGAACAATTAAATTTCAAGAATTACGCGGCAAACGCCTAAATGTATGCAATTTCCTACGAAATTTAGCGATATCTAACAGAAATTCAATTATTTAAACCATTTGAGCTAATTGGTACGTGTTTTGGTAATAAAATCTGGTTTAGGGGTATATCTCAAGCATCCTCACAAACTTTTAGGTTTATACCATGTTCAAATCCTTGCTTAGAAATAGAAGTTCATAGGTGTTTGTCAATACTGCACCGTGCATGATTTTAAAATTTTACATCATTTTCATAGTAATACACATTCTATAACGCAAAAAAAACTTCACAACACACAATTCGACAATAGTTACGACAAATAAGTTCATTTCATCACATTGATATTTGTGCTCCATTACGAATAAATAAAATCGTGTGATACGATGATCAATTTCACCCCTCTGATCAATTACACCCGATTTTACGGTACTACTAATAACTTAAGCTAAAAATTTAACGACTCAACCCTTCCTTTTTCTCAATAGGTGGAGAGGCTTTGCTCTTATCTTATGTAAGATATGCTCATCAAAGAAAACTTCATCAGGAGCTTCTTTTTGCGAGATATTTGGAAACCACTACGAAAGGAGAAGCCATTTATCACACATTGGAGCAATTTTTCAATGAAAAGGAAATTCCATTCGATAACGTTGTATCAATAGCAACCAATGGAGCACCAGCTATGATTGGTCGCCACCGCGGAGTCCTTTCATATTTGAGAAAAGCAATTCCAAATATGTTAACAGTACATTGTGTGATTCATCGTCAGAACAGAATCAAGACAGCAATGCACTTAACAGCAGACTTTTCGCGAAACATTGTCAAGATAACGATGAAACCTTCAGCCGATTATTGCTACACACAGAAGTACGATGGCTGTCCAGAGGGAATTGTTTGACGCGCTATTCTGATCTTTTCGATTCAGTTCTTAAATTTTTGAATGATAAAGATCAAGCATTGAAAAAAAATCTCCAAAAATCCCGTACAGATATAGCGTATCTCACGGATCTGTTTTCTAAATTTAACGAAATGAATTTGTCGTTACAGGGTTATGATCTGGACTTGATTACAACAAAATCAACTATTTCCAGTTTTTCGGGAAAGTTGAAATGTTATGAACAAAATTTGGGCCGGAGAGAATTTCGTCAGTTTCCCGCTTTGCTGAAAATTCATCAAACAACTTAAATTAATGTCAGTTGTATTCAAACTTTCTGTGGTCATTTTAATTTGTTACGTCAAGATTTCAAACAACGCTTTACGGATATTCTTGAATTAGAAATACCAAATTGGATCATTGATCCTTTCGAAACATTTGGAGTTAATGAAATCAGCCTTCAAGAAGAAATGATAGAATTGAGCTTCAGTGAAGAACTTAAGCCTAAGTATAAAATGGGATACCATAGTTTTTGGATGCAGGAAAAAATTCAGAGCTTGTATCCTGAACTCTGGAAAAAGGCTCAACAATTTTTGATCGCATTTCCATCGTCTTACCTAGTAGAGCGAGGATTCAGTGTGGTGATGGACCTTATTACTAAAAAGCGAAACCGGCTGGATATCGTGGAGAGAGGTGACCTGCGTTTACTACTAACTACCATAGAACCTGATGTAATTAAGCTTACTAAAGATCATCAAATTCACCCCTCGCATTGAATTAAGAAATATATGTGTTTTGTTCAAAATTCCAACCGACAAAAACAATGATTTTTATTCTACTTTTATCCGAGAATAAAACGTCCAACATAGGGGGGTGAAAAAAAATTAGCCTCCTAAAGGGGGCGATAGTACAAAATAGTTTGGGAAACACTGGTCTAAGCTATCAAACTGAGAGAAAAAAAAACTATGAGGTGTAGTTATATCCTACAATATAAAGTCAAATGTTTATAGTTATGTTTCTATGAATATTGTTTATTTGACCGGAAAAATAATTACGAACACTATATTTTGTTCTCCGTGTATGCATTACTAGTAGAACTAGTTTGCCTATCATGTCAAATCTCACTTTTCTGGTGAGTGCGTGACATGTTGATAAACAGGTTCTTTTTTTGGAAATTTTGTGCTCGAAATGGATTTCTGATATCAGAAAATGAAGTAATCGCTATTAATTTCATGGAGAAAGGTTTTGGGAACGTGTTTTGCACATTAATTTGGTTTGGCGAAAGGGATTGGTGTTACAACACCATCGATTCAAGTGTTTTACAATTGGTGAAAATTTACAACAAACTTGTAGAAAAATCATCATTCTAAATGATCAAGATCTTTAAAAACATCAATTTTCATCAACCGGAAGTCGCCATCTTGATCCCTAGGTCGCCATACTGGATTCCAAAATGTTCAATTGAAAGCAAACTTCAACCTGGACAAACTTGTAGAAAAAAATCTTATAGAAATCATCATGCAAATTCTGATCATTTTGAATTTTTGAATACAATAATTTTCATGGACCGAAAGTCGCCATCTTGTTTTCTAGGCCGCCATCTTGGATTCCATAATGTTCAATAGAAAGCAATATTCAATCTGGACATACTTGTAGATATAATCATTCTTCCGTTATAATCAGGATCTTGAGATACAATAATTCTCATGAACCGAAAGTCACCTTCTTTCCAAGTAACACTTGTAGTTGATCAACAGCTTATTCTGCTAAAATGCAGTTTAGACAACTCATTTCAGCTGAATAGCTGGCTTGTTCTCTAGGCCGCCATTTGAGATTCCAAAATGTACAATTGAAAGCAATTTTCAACTTGAACAAACTTGTAGAGAAAATCATGCTTCCTTTACGATCAAGGTCTTCAGATAAAATACTTGTCATGAACTGTAAGTTGCCTTCTTAATTTTTGGGCTGCCATCTTGAATTCCAAAATGTTCAATTGAAAGCAATTTTCAACCTGGAAAAGCTTGTAGAAATAATCATTCTATCTTAATTACATGAACTGGAAGTCACTATCTTGTTTTCTAGGCCGCCACATTGGGTTCTAAAATGTTTAATTGAAAGCATTTTTCAACCTAAACAAACTTGTCAACAAATCGTCCTTCCATTTTTTTCCAAATTTCTTTATTAGTATCATTCCAAACATAACATTCATTTCTTATATCTAGGTGTTCTGTGTTATTAGACGACACTATCATCCTAATTGGGTAAAACAAATTTAGAATTTTATTAACATTTTGTTAACAATATATTACATTTCATATGCCGTAGAAGTTCAGATTGTTTACAGGTGAGTTGATTTCACCTGCTTATAAGAGAAAAAAAATCATGTTTTCAATTTACTTAACCTAACTTATCCTAAATATATAACGCATTAATCGTGGCAATAGAAGATTGTTGCGATTTTTGCTTGAAATTATTAATTATTTTATTTGACCTTTGTTCCAATGTTTCAACATTGAATATTCTATGTAACTCATTGGTATTATACCAGGAAGGAAGCTTCAGAATCATTTTCAAAATTATATTTTGATTTCTCTGCAAAGCTTTCTTCGTGGTATTACAACAGCTAGTCCGTATTGGTACAGCATACAACATAGCTGGCCTGATTATTTGTTTGAATATCGAAAGCTTCTTTAGACAAATTTCCGATTTTCTGTTCATAAATGGATACAGATTTTTCATATATTTGTTAAATTTGGCTTGAATGCCCTCAATGTGATTTTTATATTCCATGGACCCAAGATACTTCATCTGACAAATTTATTGGAACGCCTCTCACGTAACCACATATCCACTAGAAGGTTTCAAGTAAAGAGCTTTTGGCTTATGTGGGAATATTATTAGTTGAGTTTTGGAAGCATTAGGAGAAATCTTAAATTTTTGCAAGTATGAAGAAAATATCTCCAAACTTTCCTGCAATCTACTTCAGATGACACACAGACTCTAACACAGACACAAACCTCCATGCGAAACACTGTCGAATACTTTTTCTATGCCTAGAAGAGCAATATAAGACACGCGATTGGCAGTACCCCTTCAGATATCAATGAAACTTTGTGGATGTCAAAAGTATGTGAAACTAGGATACTTTGCATATTTTGTTTTTTCTAGACTAACATTTGGAAAGGGTCAAAGTTTTTATTTACTTTTTTTATAAACCCGTATAACTCAAAAACGGTAAGACCTACAAAAAAGTGTTGTATGGGGGACTGTCGTGAAATTTCCTGACGTTTAAGGAAAAAATTGAAAAAATAAAAAACATTTTCTACATTGAAAAAAAAAAAAAAATCAAAACTTTTAAGGCGATTTAAAAAAAAAACGGCCGCTTCAGATTTTGATCATCCTTAAGCAAAAAGTTTTGTAATTAAATTACTAAAAGTCGTCCATACATTGCAAATTGGGCATATTTTAGAGAAAAAATGTATTTTTAACATCGATTTTTTTAAGTCCAAAATGATTTTTTTTATTTTATTTTTATTTCGCTTCAAATAGTCTAGAATGATCATATTTTCAAGTGATAAATGAGTTTTAATCACACAATAGATCATATTTGTTTTATTGAGAGTAGTTAAAAGAAATAAAACGAAATTATACAGAGTTTTTTTTTAATTAATAATATTTAATTTCTTATTTGGTCAAAGCCAGGTGTCTGGAAAGGGTCAATATTATGCTTATGAAAAAAGTCGTGGTTTGTTTTTATTTTTATTATTGCTTTATATCCTAAAACGTAGTATCTGCACATGAATATTTACATTATTTTTTTGGCTTTACTGAATAAATTGAATATTTTTGGTTTATCCTCTGAATTGGTATACCGTTTGGCTTCAATTTGTGTATCACTAATAGGCATAAAACAATGATATTTATGGGTACCAGGGACAGTTTTAACCTTATCAAAAAATTCCACCAATTCCTCTGACATTTTAACATATTGTTCATTAGATATATAACAGAAAATTAATTTGGTGATACATGTATCAGTTTGTTTCACTGCCCAGTTCTCGCGAAGTTGCGATTGTGTTTCCATAGTATTTGGCAAGACTTGCTCTTTTTGCTATTCGCTTGAGAGTGCCACCAATAGCGTCACAGGGACCTTTGCCGTGGGATGTGGCAAAAAAGTGACACTCTGCTTCCAATCTATGTATTTTCTTGAAATTACATAAGCTGACAATTTTTTTTTATTTTTATAATGAGCTGCAGCTCCATCTGACTTAAAAATAACTTTTGATTTGTTTAACAAAATTTATCAATTTTGAAATAAATAGCTGAACTGCTACTGTGTCATGGATCTGATATTATAATAAAACTAACATTTTCCAATTTATTATCTTTTTTATGGTAAATCTAGAATTGGTGTATCGTTGCTTGGGAATTATTCCAGTGATATCCTTGAGCAGCGTTATGATTTTCAGAAAAGTCGCTAATTACCAGTATTTAACCTTGTTTTAAGGAGTATTTTTTATTTCGAAGAAAAGCAGACTGTTATTTGCAAATAAAATCATGAGTTATGAGCTTATCAACTTTTTTTAGGTAGATAACAATACAAACATATTCATTATTTCTTATTAATCTGGCGTTTAACGCAAGTACGTTTAGGAAGTTTTTTTTTCACAAAACTTTTTCTAGACGAGAATTTAATGGGGTATGGATAAGGTTGTTACTTTTCAATGTTTGCAATACTGTTGTGATACCTTTCAAACCATAAAAATCCGTCGGATTATTAGACGGAGTTGATTTTCTCATAGGCAGAAGCGAAGTCCATTGATTGCCTGCATTTAAAAAAACATAATCACTGTATAATTCCATTTTTTAACTATTCTCAATAAAAAATACAATCTATTTTCTTATTCAAACTCATTTATCACTTGAAAACACAATCATATTTGACGGTTTAAAACCAAATCTTTAAAAAAATAAATTTCAGTTTGGGACTTCAAAAATTTGAAGTTAGAAAAACTTTTTTCCCTTTAATATGCCCGATTTGCAATGTATGAACGACTTTTAGTAAATTAAATTACGAAACTTTTTGCTTAAGGATGATCAAAATCCGTTTTTTTTTAAATCGACTTTGAAGTTTTGAATATTTTTTTTTTTCAGTGTAGCAAATGTGTTTTTATTTTTTTTTTTATATTTTTTACTAAAACGTCAGGACATTTCACGACAGTCCCCCATACAACACTTTTTTGTAGATCCTATCGTTTTCGAGTTATACGGGTTTATAAAAAAAGTAAAAAAAAAACTTTGACCCTTTCCAAATGTTAGTCTAGATCGATTTTGAAAAAAAGTATGTAAAGTATCTTAGTTTCACATAGTCTTCACACCCAGAAAGTTTCATTGAATTCTGAAGGGGTACTGCCAATCCCTTTGTCGAGTTGGCGAGAGTCTTCAGATTTGTTTAAATGAATAAAATTCGTTACACGTTAAAGTAGATGGATTAAGAGCTCGATGTCTCTGTTAGGAGTATGTCTGATAAAAACGTTTGACTTGGATTTTCAAACTGAATTCACCACCTTTTAAACATTACGGAATGTATAATCTGTCTATACATTGGTTCGATCACTAAACATCATTTATCCGAGCGGCACGTTCTGTGAAACCTCTTTATTCGCAGAAAATTGGAGCAAATTCCGTGTCTCATCATTTCTTTCTCTCTCTTTCTGGGTGCCGCGATCACTGCTGATGAGCGTGAAACTTCAAAGTGCGCTTCCAGACCCTTAGCAAACCAATTATGCGCGCAGAATGCGAGTGGAAAACGAAATGCGCAAGACAAATGCAGAATGTTTATAAACAGCGGCCCAGTCGATGGGAGATTCATAATTAATATAATAATCGAATGATTGTAGAGTACACACTACGTTACAGCAGAGCAAAGCTGGCAGTCGATACGCTAAGTATATGGATTTATGTCGATCGATGCTGGTCTGTAAGTGAGGCGGTGAGGTATTGCATGGAGCGAGGGATTTCTCAGTAGAGCTGAGGTTATGTTGCGGCCAATAAGCGAGAGAAGCATAATTTTGCTCTGTCAAGCGAGATGCTTCCATCCGAATGTAGATCAAATGCGCGTTCCTTAGTTGTAATTCGCGGAATCGAGCACTCGGAGAAGAGCGATTCATCCACCCTGCAGGTCAATTGGTTTGTTCATAAATACAAGACACTAGCTGAGTGATTCCGAATCGCTCATGAATTGTGAGTTACCAATCTGATCCGTATGCACAACGACGTCAATACTTTTCGTTACCGAACTCCGGTAAAGCCCCATCTTTAAAACCAGAACAATGGCCATCGAGCGTGGAAACGGCCCTTCAGAAGATTTGCTCAGCTGAATCCGTTGCGCGGCCCAAGCCCGGCAATAAGTATTGTGGAGCCGCTTTGTTAAGATCCACTTTTCGCACGAATACAGATGAGAAGCAACGGCCCAAGATAGCAGCAGCAGAAGGGAACCGAAAATATCCGTCTAAGAGGCAATCACTGTAATTTTATGCAAACAAGATTATTTACTTAGCCTGGAAATATACTGACCTCTCTCTCTTAGGGACGACGAGACCACAGCACAGCAGACCAACTTCGAAAACTTCGCCGATGCTTCTCTTCTGCTGCGCTATGGTCGTCGATGAGTTTGTGTGTTGGCATAATAAATAAGATTGGTTCGAACCACACCAGTAACAACAAACAGAAGGCAGCCACTTCGCATAGACAGAGAGAAAGAGAGAAGTGCAGTGTAGGTACTTTGCGGTGCCAAAGTGCCATAAGAGTTCAATGGATGTCGATGGGGCTCGCCCGATTGTTGAACGAATTGTAAATTAGCTTTTAAAAACCGTACCAGATTTGCAACACATGATTGCGCTCGAGGGGATGCAAAACTGGAATGCGCAAACCGCGCGCGATGACTATACGACAGTGGTTCTGTTACTACTTGGTGGAAGGAACTTTAAAGTTTCAATAGTGTTTCAACGAATCTTCAAACATATTTTTACATCTCTGCAGAAGAATTATCCCTTTTACTAAAAACTAAGCATTTTGAAGCTTGAATCGTTCATTGTGTTATCGGCACAACAGATATCCGTGAATAAATGGGTGTGAAATAACATCAAATTGAAATTTGGGCTTTTTTGTACGCACAAAGCTCAGAATAGTTAACGTAGATGTATTTTGCATTTTACCATGGCAATTGTTATGAATACATAACTTTCAAATAATTAAATTATTAACTCATTACTCGTGGTAGAGATGGAAAAATTATTTTGTTTTATTTATTTATTTATTAATACAATAACAGCATATAAAATCAATAGGTGATGATTTTCAAAGCATATGCTACTATGATGATCTAAAATAAGTTATACCTAAGACCAATGTACATTCTGCTCATTAGAAATGAAAATAGTAACTTTACTTTTAAAAGAAAATAAGTTCCTTTCATTTCTGCAACTCCTTGCAGAACGATGTCGAAACGATTCTTTTATGTAGTTTGTAGAGCATCGAGGCACATTCAGCAAAGATGTTCGTGTAGATCTAGCAAAATTAAAGAAGTGTTGCAAATATTGCGGAGGATTATTTAAAATCTTGTAAGTTTGAAGGCACATTATGAGTTTAAGGTGGCTAAAGAAATAACACCCAAGAATCGCATTTTTGTAATTAGAAATATGCTCATATTTTTTTAGATTAAATGCGTATCTGGTGGCAGCATTAGAAACTAAATTCAATTTATTTAAGTTTTTCTTAGAAATGGTCCCAAACCAAATGTCACCGTAATCAAATAGGGGAACTATAAGTGATCTGATGAGTTAAATTCGGGTATGCTGTGGTGTGCAATGTCTTAGAGAGTGCAAAGCATTATAAACTTTATTGCATACAGAGGTTACTTGAGCATTCCAATTTACGTTTGAATCCATGAGTAGGCAGTAGGGTGCGGCTTATTTTTCAAAAGTTCTCAAAACCAAAAATTCGTATGATCTACTGAATTTTAATCACATTAAAAGAGAAACCTCAAAATCTGAGCCAAAAATATTGAAATTTAGAGGTGGCGCAAGCGTCTTGAAGGTAAATTTTCAGGTTATGAAAAATGACCTTTAGTGAAGTAATCATAACTTTGTTATTTTTCAACCGATTTTTTCATCAAATTTGTCTAAAATCAAAAATAGTTCTAGTTATAAGTAATTTATTCAAAAAATTTCCTCATTTTTCTAAGAATTTCAACTTTGTTTGACCATAACTTCATGATTACTCAACCGATTTCAAATCTTTTTATATGATTTTGAAGCTAATTCAATTGGTTTCAAACCTTTCATACATCACATTTTCAAAAAAAAATGTCTTGACCAAGTTTTTCAACAAAAACTGAACAAAAACATGATTTTTTAACGAAAAATGCCAGTTTTTTTTAATTATTTGCCAGTTAAATATTATCTCTAAAGCTGAAACTGATTTTTCTCATTTTTTTTTAACCTTTGTGAGTGACTTTGCAACAATTTTGAAATAATTCTGCAACAAAAATATTTTTGCGTATGTAAAAATATATATGCACTATTCAACTCGTAATTAAGGCAAGATGCTTTATAAATTTGAGTTTAATAGAAAAAATGCAATTTACGGCGAAAAAAACTTAAATAATCAATAAAAATTTGATTTTTTCATTGAAAAATCATGTTTTTGGGTAGTTTTTGTTGAATTATTATGTCAAAACCATTTTTTAGAAAAAAGTGTTGTATGAACAATTTAAAAACAAATAAATTTGCTTCAAAAACATGAAGAAAGATTCGGAATCGATTGAGTAATTATGAAGTTATGGTCAAACAAAAATGATTTTTTTAGTAAAATGAGGAAAAATTTGGATAAAAGTATTTTTAACTAAGACTAGTTTTGATTTTAGATAAATTCGTTGTTCTACAAAGTTCTTACACATTTAATTTTGAAGCTATTTATGCCAAAAGTTCCAAAATCGGTTGAAAAATAACAAAGTTATGTTTATTTCACTGAAGGTCATTTTTCATAACTTGAAAATTCACATTCAAGACGCTTGTGCCACCTCTAAATGTTAATATTTTTGGCTATATTTTGAGGTTTCTCTTTTAATGTGATAAGAATTCAGTAGAGCATACGAATTTTTGGTTTTGAGAACTTTTGAAAAATAAGCCGCACCCTAGTAGGCAGCCTAGGTTTTTAACCACTTCCGAATGAACAATTTTATCTTCTCCAACTTGAACCAGAGGAGATTTGGCAATTTTGTTCGTTTGGCATAAAATGTTTAGCTGTGTCAGATATTCATTAAGTTGATTTGAAATAAGACATTCGAAAATTTTCGTGAGAGCGCAGAAAATACTAATGGGTCGGTAATCTTTTTCTGTTAAGGGATTATCGATCTTTCCGATTGGTATGACCTTAGCAACTTTCCAGTCGATGGGGAATTCAGCTGTAGTGATAATGCAATTAAAAATGTCAGAGATATACGGAACCGTAGTACACAAAGAAGATTTCAGAATGCCTAATGGAAAATTGTGATTTCCAACAGCTTCACATGAAACTGTTGTAAACACTTTAAAAACTTCATCAGTAGTAACACATCGGAGAGAAAAATGTAGTTCTAGTTCTGTTAGATTTGCATTTGGATTAAAAGAGACTGGAACGTTATGTGAAACGAAAAATGTGTTTTATGAATCAGCACAGACATCACCTCCACCCATTGTCGTGTTGGCTTGTATCAATCCGAGGCGTTTGGTATTTTTCTAGAACTGTCTCGCAGGAAGATCGCATCTTAATTTTGAGGCGAAAAATTCCCGTTTTGTACGCTTCACTTCGCGATGGGCAACGTTACGAAGACATTTAAAATTATTTCATTTCAGAGTATTATTTTTATCTCTCTTCCAGCATTCATAAGCCTCCGACCGATTCCTAAATAATCGATCAATTTGATTGTTAATCCAAGGACTATTCGGATTAATAATCATTTTCATAATCATTTTCATTAAAGCAACGGAGTTTGTCATTGATATTTGTGCATTGGTACACATAGTTGAAAAAATGTTACGAAGATGTGAAATGAAAGAAATGGATGCAATTTTGTGGTACTCTGGTGTCCAATAATTTTTTGGATTTAAATTTATAATCAATTTATATTCAAGACAAATGAAATCGTGATCACTAATTCCACCTTTAGATGATTGATAAACATTATTAACATTGTTAGTAAAGTTGCCAGAAAAAATATCAATTGTTGACGAAGAATCTGGTTTGTGATATTTTGGGTGAGTAGCAATCAACTTGAGAGATAATGCAGTTAGATGGTCATAAAACTTTAAGGTTTCAGATGGTACATATACATTTAGGTTTATATTGAAATCGCCCATTATTATAATATTAGGCTCGATGGAGGAAAATTCAGACAAAAGCGTGAAAAGTTCATCTAGTTTTGAGAAAGTTACGTCTGGAGGCCTATACACAACACCACAAACTAAGTTTGCCTGCTTTAGTTTGAGGAATAAGTAATCAATCTCGGTATTTTTGTCTGACTTAACACTCTGAATATTTAATACTCTTTTTAAAATAGAACGCATCACCTCCACCTCGTGTCTTTATTTTACTTCGTCGATCAGATCTAACTATTACGTAGTTACCCAGTTCAACTGTTTTATTAGTGTGTGTTGATTTCAGTCAAGTTTCAACAACAGTCATCACATTCAATTTCGAATTTTCAAAATATGTACGGTAATTTTCAATGTTACTGACCAAGCTTCTTGCATTATGTAACCCGTTTTTTTTGAAGTTTCTAGAGTGTTTTCCTAATGAAAGTTTTAAACTGTGGTAATCAGGGTAATGTAATTTGCTTCTTGATTCATAGATTAGTTCATTGTAATGTGAAAAATTTGAAGGAGCAGAACTTGAAACAGATAGTACATTTGTGTTGGTATTACTTACGCTAATCAAATCGAGACCACACGATTCGAAGGATTCACGATTTTTGATTGGAAATCACGAATCTCTACGCCTTCTGGCCAATAAAACGGATCATGAATTACTGACACTAAATCTTCTGACACTGATAACTGGAAAGATACAAAGGACAGTTCATTAATGTTATTATTACGTGGAACAAGTTTGACACATTTGAGTGTGGAATTTTCAATGTTGATGGTTTCCCTTAAATACTCAATGACATTTTCATCTGATTGTTCAATGTCAATTATGGGTGAAATTATGAAAAAAATCCACGTGCTCGGCTGGGATTTGAGCCCAGGACGAGCGCTTTACCAACTAAGCTACCCTGCCACTTGGTGACCCAATAGCTCAGATAGTTTCAAGTTTCAAATTCAAATCTCCACACACTCTTTTCATAACCCACATCCATCCATCTCATGGATACTACACACACGCGCAGAGCGAGTGCGATTTATTTAGTGTTGAAACTGTTTGCCTATCATATTCCCATCGCTTCCAAAACAATTGTATTTTGTATACAAAAGGGTTCGGTAACATACTCTAGAGCAGCGTGCTGCCTCTGCCTCTTTGCGAGGGAGCGAAAAATGCTAAGCAAAGAGGCAACGAAAAATGAGCGAGGAAGATGCAGCAGTAAAATTTTATCAAAAAAGAGTGCCATCACAACTCCCCGAGGAATGTCTTGTTCGGACACTCAAGAGTGCTTTTGAAACGTGAGTAAAGGTGAGCATCGTATCTAGAGAGAGAAAGTGCCAGAAAGAATCTTCGCATTTATTACACTCTTACTTGAATCGCTT
The DNA here is from genome assembly GCF_002204515.2 of Aedes aegypti. Lineage (NCBI taxonomy): Eukaryota > Metazoa > Arthropoda > Insecta > Diptera > Culicidae > Aedes > Aedes aegypti. The sequence continues at coordinate 324,355,864 of NC_035109.1, forward strand.
AAGCATCCGTGTTGAAAATTTTGAGTTCAGTTTTTACTCCTCAGAAAAACTCAGGCAAAATCGCCTCATTTTTGCATCGCCGAGGAGTTTTTATCAAGCCTGGATGGAACAACAAATCCTTGAAATAATCAATAGTGGACTACCGAAGCAAAAAAAAAATAACATATTAACGAAAAGTTTTAACAGAGTTCTTTTGGCGGCAATCAAAAGGTTTCAGGGAAAAAATATAAAAAACAAAAATAAAATTATGTTTTGAACACAAAATTGCTTGAGCCACTATTGGTACACAAGGTATTTTAAACAATGTAGTTAATTTTTACACAGGTATAAAATTTTTCCCTCGGAGCAGCAACTTCTATCGAATGAAGCATAAAGATCATCTCTGGGACTATTCTTCATTTTTATGCATCCATTTGAAAAAACTGCTTCCACACGCTATGTCTAAACCAGCAGATTATGCAAATCGAATGTACCTCGGATTTTTCTTTCCACTTGGGTTCAGTAATTGGGTTATATTTTCATAATCGGTAGGTTTTAAAATATTCCATCGATGAAATTTTGATTTTTCTCACTTTTTAGCTAATTTTTCAAATAAAGACTATGAAAACCAATGAAAATCACGTTTTCCTACACATTTCAGCCCATTCAAAATGTATGGGAAAAATTTCACCGATGGAATAATTTGAATCCTTCCGATTATAAAAATATAACCCAAATACTGAACTCTAGTTGAAAAAGTAAGAGGTTGTTTCCGAGATACGACCGCCAAGTTGACGTTGGATAACGTTAGTTGGTTCATTAATTGGCTGGATATATTGATTTGATGTCTATGTTAGGGAAACCAATGGTATAAAGAGTATAAAACTTGTCCAACCCTGACAACTCTCACAAGCCGAAATTTGACGATCTTTTCTTTAAATTGAGTGCATATATAGATTTAGCCACAGGTACCTATTTTCAATTTTACCAAAACCATCATTCTCGATGGTCGATGTGGAGGATTAAAGTGATATTTGTGATACATATAATAGGAAATATCGTTTAACTAACTCTTTATCGAAATGTTGGTGGCCTTGAAAAAGGCCGTTTGTTGTGAAAGATGATGTTGACGGTGTGACCGAAGGATGGTCGAGGCCCATCAGATGACTCGACAGGACGGATTCGTTGTTGACTCTGAAAGAGTGGGAGAAAAGAATTATATATTTTGTAAAGTTTTGCGTTAAATTATGTTTACCAGATGGTTGAGCCTTTTATCACGGGTTGCAAAACATCCACGATATTTTGAAGAGCGCATCAACAGAAGAATCAAGCATAATGTTGCGATAGGTTGGTGGCCATGATTTGATATCCAAAATCAATCGGAACTTCGTCACAGAAACAGACTGTGCACTAGGCAGAGCTCAAATGCAGTTTATGAAACCTTCGAATGGACGATGTTCCACTGTTGGTGCTGAACGATTTGGAAGAGAATGAAACGAATTACATATTATGCAAACCTCAAACCATCAAATCACATTTACCAGATTATCGAGCCTTGAATCGCGGGTTACGAAACGTCTTCTCTCACGATGCAAGGATTTGACAAAGAAAGAAAGGTTGGAGATTTCAAAACCAGGCACAGCAAAACGGGAGGAAAGCCGACACTCTACCGTCAGAGATGCACTGGCAGCAGGAATAGTTGTCGATGGAAACAATTTACTGGACAATGTTTCATTGTTAACGCTGAACGATGTAAAAGAAAACGAAAAGAATTAGATATTTCGTACATCTTAGCCTAGAAGTCTATTTACCAGATAGTTGAGCCTTGAATCGCGGGTCACGAAACATCATGAAGAAAGCGTATTGATGGACGGAGTGAGAACGAAGTCAACGACGGGGGGATAATAAAGCAGAGCTCAACTGGAGGCAGGCCGAGATTCTCAATTGGCAGACCGTTCAAATCTCAAGCACTGAGAGTATCGGTCGGTGGTATGAGAAATACGCACAGTATCTCTTGCACTGTACGCGAATGTTCCGGGTGAACGTCAGATCCAGACATGACCCTCCCATGGTAGTCGCTTGAGATCGATCTGAGACCAAATCTAGGTGCAGATATGAGAAGGTGCCTCCTTGCGATTTGTGTACAGTAAGGGCACAAGCGCTCACCACCGGAAATTGAACCCTCTTGCACTTAACTCCACCATTGAGGCTAATGTTCGCTGATCGCTTGGCGATTGGGGTCCACTCAGCTTTCAGAACACCAGGCTTGGAGTATACCAGTGGTCTGGCCTTCACTCTCAACATTCTTCCAATGGAGTCGTTCTCAAATTTTATCCACAACCTAGTGATCTGCTGCTGAGTATCGTCTTCGTCGCGTTCGACGAACATTAGTTCTCCGATCGCACCGTTAACGATTCCGTCTTCAACGTCGACATTGGTCGTCAACATGTACGGAGTACCCACAGCAAGCCGTAGTAGGTACGGTAGGCAACCAGTCTCTGCTACACTCATCTTATGCACCTTTGTGCGAGCACCAGCCAGCTGAGAGTTGTCCTTGAAACCGGAATAAATGTCATCCGCCGTGCATTCAGCTGCCTCCCTATCCACCAATGCGATGGAATTGTATCGCTCCACGTCGACGTTTCGATGGAACAAGCGGATTGCACGCGGCACGTGTTGCTGACACCACTCCGCTGTACGGAATCTGCTCTCAATGATGACGACTTCGTCCGGAGACAACTGCTCTCCATTACCGATTTTGGTAAGGATGGTGGAGAATTGCTCATTGGTTTGTCGCATTACCTGGACCAACGGGTAGAACTCGAGAGACTGCCATAAGACGGCACCGTGCATTGAGTTGACACTCGGCTTGAAGACTGGACGTGCGTTTACTGGAGGTAGCTGACGAAGATCACCGCAAAATACAATCTGCATTCCACCAAACGGATCATCATAATTCCCGGTGATTTCCTGGAGTCGAACGTGGACGGTGTTCAAAACATCAGCACCAAGCATGCTGGTTTCGTCGATGATGATAGCTTTCACGTTTGCGAAAGCGTTGCGGTACAACTGCAATGACTCAAAGCTTAGCTTTGAACTTTGCCTCCGAGACATTGTGATCCGAAAGGCGGAATGCACTGTAGTTCCTCCGATAGCCACAGCTGCTTTCCCAGTTGATGCGCAAGCAACATACGAATTATTCTGGGAATTGTGTGCTTGGCTAAAGCGGTTTATGGTCTCCATGAGTATTCGCAAAGTGAACGTCTTGCCACAACCTGCCGGGCCTGTGAAGAATATCTGCACGGGTTTGATACTGTCATCGAAGCTGTGCAAACTGTGAATGATGTGCAAAATCAAATCACGTTGCTCCGCATTTGTTGCACGTACCATCTCACAGTACTCCTGCTTGGACATGACGTTTGCACGCTGCTTGACAACTGCCGCCATGGGTCCATTGGGCAAGTTATTTATGTCGTCATCGTTCGGCTCCATGCTGATGGTGCGAACGTACTCATCGCGCTTCTTGTTAGCAACCTCTTGCTGTACGTCATCTTCATCAGACAGACGGATATACTCGGCTACGACCTGGTCCAGGTTCAGCTCGCAGTCGTACTCCTTGTGTTTGGCGAGTATAGCAGCCTCGTTGTCTTCATACAACATGAGAAACTTATTGCGATCGAGTACATCGCAGACTTCATTTCTGAATGGCAGAAAGAGCAGCACCATCTCCCGTTTGTACTCAACCAGTTCCGACATGTTGTATCCACACCAACGCAATATACGGGGAAATCTGCGTATCTTGTACGTATTCTTCGCCCTTCTTTCCTCCGTATAAAGTGCTGCAAAATCCGCCAAGCACACCTCGTCCATGCCTTCACGCGCTTCATAGCGTTGTATAATGTTGAGGGTCCAAACATCGGTGGAGTCTTCTTCGAGTTCTTCTTCGTCCATTTGCTTCGTCCGTTTCCGCGACTTGATCCGCTCATGTGGCCACATCGTCGGAATGAATTCCACCTATAAGATAAAATAAGTGAGAATTAGCATGACCTGCACCAATATGTAACAAACAAAATAGTACCTTACGGCTAGCTTCCGACATCGGTTGCCTGAGCAAATACCACGCAGCTTCTTGGGCGGACATTTCCACGCTGTTGAGCATTTTGATGCTAACTTTCTTCAGCAATCCATTATAGTCGTGATCGGGATGCTCTTCCTGCAGCTTTATCAGCTCGCGGTGTAAACTGCTTATGCCCCTGTTTGTTTTGTTGACATACTCAACGACATAAGCAGCACACGAGAACTCCTCCAAGACAAACTGCAGGTCCATGTTGGAGCGCATAATCTTACCAATCCAGGGATTGAAAGGGTTGGTCCAGAGTTCTGACATAGAGCGTTTCAGCATGACTGTCGGTCGCCGAATCGAGGAACGGATCACGTCAAGATAATACTCGTACGTGCAGTTGCGGTCAACAAGAAACGCTTCCATACTATCGTATGCCTTGGTTTCGAGAGCATCCCGCATGCTCACAGCAGCTCTGCGCAACTGATCAAGTCGGCCATCTCCTGTTGTGATCGGGAGTAGTATCCTGGTCTGATCCATCGGCCAATATGGTATATTGAACCGGCACCGCTTATCATTGCGTTTGAAGCAAGTAAACGTATGTTTGTGGACCTAGAAAACATTATACTCATAAGAAATCACTCATCACACTATAGATACTTTCAATTTACCTGATTGCCATAAGTTTCAGTTAGGTCATCTGCACGGACGGAGCAGAGCATGTCGATCAGTTGAACAGTGGCAGGCATATTCTCTGACATGTCTTCCCGAGGATCGTTAGCCAACCAGAGAAGAATGTGAGCGTGCGGACTGCCACGGTGCTGGAATTCTATGCGTTTGAAATAATCAACAACATAGTACTTCCCAAATGGACTGTATCGTGTGGACGAGAGCAGCTGCATGATCACATTCACCAGTTTGTTAAAATATACACAACAGGTCACGGGATCCTCGCTTACGAGGGTAGCACGCTGTAGCGCAGTCAGCTGCTGCATGATATTTGCTACACCGGCGTCACTGGACCCATTTGACAGCTTGTGCAGTACGGTGAGCAAATGCGGCCAACGAATTTCATTTGCGCTCAATGTGAGGAACATGGTTGGCTTCCCCAACTGGCGGATCATGGCAAAGACATCCCGCTTCCTTTGCTGCCAGTACTGGATCGAGTTAGGGATGGATTTAAGGAAGGACAGATTACGCTCGATACATGTCTCCAAAAACTCCCGGTCTTGCAGCTGAGCGCGAGTTATGTTGGCCGTACCCATGCATTTGAAAGTGTTCTTCAATCCCTCGGAAACTCGCAAGCGCATGATCTTCATCGCCATGAAAAGGATATGCTCCGGCTTTGCTCCTCGTCGATCACGGCGTCTTATTTCGCTAGTAGCCATCATGAATGGCGTTACGCGAACTTCAGGATTGAAGGATCTTGGATATCCCAGATATATGTCCGGGAAGGACAACTCTTCCGCAAATTCATCATAGATGATGGATAGTGGATTTCTGTTCTGGCCTGGCGCAATTTCGAGACATTTGTCCTCATTCCACAACAGGGTATGCTGTTGACCAATGAGAAGCTCAACCTCGTTCGATGCGTCGATAACCTCCAAATCGAAAGATGTATTTGCCGTTTGGGGTATTCCAAGTTGCTGCACTGGCTCGATGGCCGCCAAGTGTTCTTCACTAAACGTAATGCCGTTTCGCCTATACAGCGGTGTGGCGACAAGGTAGTTAAGCCAGGCCTTAACCGTACCTTTCTTGACGTACCCGGACAAATAGCTTGACTTGTGTATCATGTGCTTCTTGATACACACATTGAATGCACAGTCGTCGTCAAGCTGCCGAGGAAGCTCCTTCACCATCGCAGACACATCCACCGGAACGTTGATAATTTGACCAATAATGGCCAAACTACCTATTTCACAAAAATTATACAGGGAAATGAATAAAATATATCTATAAATAAAAATACCACTATAAACTACAAACCTGCTGCATGCCGAAGACGGCGCAGCTGCATAAAGCAGATTCTTGGTGAAACCAGTCTGGTGGTGATCGGATCAAGCGGAGGCAGATTTGACGGAAATTTTGGATATGTAAAGCCATTCGTCTGGGACAGTGTAGGGATCAGGCCACGTTTCAAGCTGCTTCGACAAGTAAGACACGCTGAGAATCCTTCAACAGTTTCGAAATAGTTCGCCGCCAACAACACGGCACCATCGGCATTACTGATTGGTTTCAGATCATTCTGAAACCAAATTCGTGCACACACGTCACAGGCATAGCCGAACTCGTTTTCTATGAAACGTTTATCGAATTCTCGATCAGCACGGTCCAAGTTGGGTTCACCCTGAGTTAAATACAGCAAAGGATCCTCATTTTCATACCGATCATCGCCATCGTCTTCTTCCGGGATAACAGGAACATCGTTGGCTTCTTCTTCCATGGGATACGATGAGGAATCATCAAATGCGTCAAGCACCACTGGAATATCACCGACGTTTAATTGTTCTCGAACATGACGTGGTGATGGGGTACGTACGGGAATCGTACGAGTGGTGTTGAATTCTCCTCGAGTAGAACGTGATAGGGGAATAACTTTTAGACACAGTTTTTGACAGTATAATAAAAATGATAAAATTTAAAGCAATTGTTAAGAAACGATGTTATACGATGCAGACAAAACAAGCCGCATCTTCTTGAATATTTGATTTCGAAATTACTCGAATAGCTGATTAATTGAAAGCTATCAACGGCTAATGGGAGTAAGTGGTATAATCCGTGTTGTAATCAATCACGGTATTCAACACGTTTTCACTGATATTCGGCAGCGCTTCCCTTAAACATTCACGACACGATTAAACGGCTGTCGGAAAGAAAAATGTCAATTGAATGACACTGACCCCGACAATTTCGCTACGGTTTTGTTTGTTTCTGTCATTTTTCGTAATAGGCGCTGCTTTCACAGTATGCGTGTGTAGTTAACACGTACCTAAAACGAATCTTGGCAGTCGAGCATCTTTTCGAGTTGAATATGTTTTCGACTTCTCAAGACATACAGTATTTAGTGCTTGCCACACGATATAAACAATTGGTAAATATAACCCTATGTTAATTACAGAGGAAGCGCCCATGAAAACACCAAGCTGAGAAGCAGGCTTTGACCCATTTTGAGATGTAATGACAACTGACAATATCATATAAAACAAATAAAATAAATTAATTTGCTGATTTAAAATAAATTCACTAATAGAGTAATGTTTAAATTGAAATTGTGCAATACACAGCTTTTTGAGGCATAAATAGCCATACCGATACATGCGCAGCTATTCAGCAAGACTATGAGAGTCATGGGATCAAATCCCGCAGGACGAAGATCATTTTATAAAATTTTCTCGACTTCTCACATCACGTCTCACACATGCAAAAATGGTCAATTTGCAAAGAAAGTTCTCAGTTAATATCTGTGGAAGTTATGCGCATATAAAATTAAACATAACATGAATTAATTTAAGAGGTGAATCATCATAGATAAACTACGATCGTGAAACGAAAACATCACGATGATTGAGAGACTTTTCTTCTCGATAATTGAGAGAATATTCTTAAATAATAACTAGGGTAAGTGTACCAGTTATGGCCATAGTGGTTCCCTATTTCGCCATACGTGAAAACTTGAATTTATTCACATTTTTTAAAGTTTTGTGTGGTTTAGGAGTAAGGTAAAGGATGTATCTTGATGTTAAAACATTCAAAAAGCTAATGAATGTAAAAGTTATCGTAATTTCTCATATGGCCAAATGGGGAATCACAATGACCATAACTGGTACACTTTCCCTATTCAAGACTTCCTACCTCGAGTTGAAGGCCCTTCTCCAGCGTCCCAACCAGCGGTTGAGGACGCTCTACCTTTAGCCGCTCGATGACACCGAACCCGCTCAGCAACGGTTTTAGCCTTCTTCGATGAATTTTCCGGTTGCAGCTCCTTCGCACGCTTCCGGGATTCACGCTTGTACTTTGTCATCATATGCGACATTTCACTTGTATTGATTTCACAAAACCACTACACGCGTAAAAACTTTCGAAATATTCAAAAGCACTCTTTTGACTACTCACTAGGAATAAACAGAGAAAGAGTTTTGGGTGATCTGTTTGTAGTATGAAAATGATGTCCGTAATAGGGAATGCATCACCAAACTCGCAACTAATCAATGATCATGACTGCGATAATTGACAAGAAAATTATGAATGAAATAGATCACTTGGGAAATGCGACCGTTATCCCAGAGATAATCATTTTCTTTAGTCCTTACATTTAATAGATGGAAATAATACCCTTAGGGGCCATCCATTATTACATAAAGGTTCATGGGGGAAGGGGGTTTCAGATTTCTCACGCGCCATACAACTTATATTTTAATTTATTTTTATTTCTAAACAAAAATCAGAGGGGGCTGTGTACAAGACCCGATTGCATGACGTTAACTACGCTGCGTCCTCGGAAACAGCTTCAAATTGCCGTATTGTCAATTATTCGTAATTAATAAATTATTGTATGATGAAATGAGATGAATTAAGAGATTATAGCAAGTATGTGGTAAACACATTAGGGAATATTATACAAATAACTCTTTAAAACACATTTTTTGGCTCTGAAAAGGGCCGATTGAATTGTTGAATTTGCGCAACACGGACACATTTTGACGGCGCACTGGTTTCAATCCTCCTCGCCCGATGAGATTTGCGATACGGATGACGATGTGCGCTTCAACAAGCGGCTTTGGTCGATTTTCTTCAGCCATCTCGTACAACAGCTTGCCTCTGGTAGCGAGGAGCTGAGCAGGTTTGGAGGAGCTCTTACCAGCTCGAAAGCGAAAACAGAATGAAACCAGATTCAACGAAGGAGGGATGCTTTATACCCTTAGAATAGCAGATGATGCTCCTCCTTTCATATTCTTCGTTTTCTTATCTGGGAAATAGGCTATATGAAACTGATGTCTGGGTAAGGGAAGTACAGATTAGCATTATGCTGTTATTGCAACCCGACGGCACTGCAGCAGCATCCTCGGAAACAGCCTCAAATTGCCGTATTGTCAATTATTCGTAATAAATCAATTATTGTATGATGCTATGAGATGAATTAAGAGATTATAGCAAGTATGTGGTAAACACATTAGGGAATATTATACAAATAACTCTTTAAAACACATTTGTTGGCTCTCAAAAGGGCCGATTGAGTTGTTGAATTTGCGTAAAACGGACACATTTTGACGGCGCACTGGTTTCAATCCTCCTCGTTCGATGAGATTTGCGGTGCGGATGACGATGTGCGCTTCAACAAGCGGCTTTGGTCGATTTTCTTCAGCCATCTCGTACAACAGCTTGCCTCTGGTGGCGAGGAGCTGAGCAGGTTTGGAGGAGCTCTTACCAGCTCGAAAGCAAAAACAGAATGAAACCAGATTCAGCGAAGGAGGGATGCTTTATACCCTTAGAATAGCAGATGATGCTCCTCCTTTCATATTCTTCGTTTTCTTATCTGGGAAATAGGCTATATGAAACTGATGTCTGGGTAAGGGAAGTACAGATTAACATTATGCTGTTATTGCAACCCGACGGCACTGCAGCAGCATCCTCGGAAACAGCCTCAAATTGCCGTATTGTCAATTATTCGTAATAAATCAATTATTGTATGATGCTATGAGATGAATTAAGAGATTATAGCAAGTATGTGGTAAACACATTAGGGAATATTATACAAATAACTCTTTAAAACACATTTGTTGGCTCTCAAAAGGGCCGATTGAGTTGTTGAATTTGCGTAACACGGACACATTTTGACGGCGCACTGGTTTCAATCCTCCTCGTTCGATGAGATTTGCGGTGCGGATGACGATGTGCGCTTCAACAAGCGGCTTTGGTCGATTTTCTTCAGCCATCTCGTACAGCAGCTTGCCTCTGGTGGCGAGGAGCTGAGCAGGTTTGGAGGAGCTCTTACCAGCTCGAAAGCAAAAACAGAATGAAACCAGATTCAGCGAAGGAGGGATGCTTTATACCCTTAGAATAGCAGATGATGCTCCTCCTTTCATATTCTTCGTTTTCTTATCTGGGAAATAGGCTTATTCGTAATAAATCAATTATTGTATGATGCTATGAGATGAATTATGAGATTATAGCAAGTATGTGGTAAACACATTAGGGAATATTATACAAATAACTCTTTAAAACACATTTGTTGGCTCTGAAAAGTGCCGATTGAGTTGTTGAATTTGCGTAACACGGACACATTTTGACGGCGCACTGGTTTCAATCTGCTTCGCCCGATGAGATTTGCGGTGCGGATGACGATGTGCGCTTCAACAAGCGGCTTTGGTCGATTTTCTTCAGCCATCTCGTACAAATTAGGGAATATTACACGGACGGTGACGGCTGTGCCGCTCGATCTAATGAACCAGAATGACCGCGCTAGCCTCCCGCATGGCAATGACAGTGGAGCACTGGCTGGTAGCGACGATTTCTGGCCGAAAACGATTATGCTGGCTGGTGCACTCAAATGAGCGGCTTCAGTTGCTGCGGCTCCGAAATGCGTGGTTCTTCGGTTCTAATGCGTGTTGTATTCGCGTCCTATTGAAAACTGAACTGAGGACGCGAATGACTCTCGAAATTTGCTCGCCGACCGTGTTCACAGTCAGACGGCAAAAAGAAGAATGAGGGAAGAAGCAGGGTGCGGTGCGCTTTTATAGTGGGAAGCGGAACCGAAAAATGTGCTTGAACGTGATTGGTTAGATAAGAAAGGGGTCAACGTTTTACGATATTTCAATAGTTTGTTGCTAATAATCAATAGTGTCCTCCATTTGGATCGACGCGTAGATAAATTTCCAATCGATTCATGGATAAATATTGAAAATCTATCGATAAATGACTGAGTTATTAGCGGTCAAAACCTGACCATTTTTCGTTACATGCTCAATTTTTCGTTTTTCTGAATTGTACCCCCATATGTTGCCGTAAGACGTTATCCAACGTCAAAAAATCCGAGTTATATTCGATTTGCATGATCTGCTGGTTTAGACATAGCGTGTTCCTTCCATTTATCAATCCACTACTGGATCACGACGGCAGCTATTGGTGCAAGGGAGCTAATTTTTTGTGAAAACTTAATTATTTATATAAGTTTTTGGTAAGATAAAAAGCTGAAATTTGGCAAGTCGACTAAACTAGATGCGATCTATCCACCAAAGAAACCGCATGTCGTTTTCATCGAAAAATATTTACGTTTTATTCCATAGTCCAATCTACTGCAGTACATTACAACCATTGGTACCGGCACCCTAATAGTTATTACAAATGGCTGACAAGATAGCATTAAATCAATCATTTTGGAATTATGAATTTATCGGCTCTGGTATCCGGTATTGGGGGATCTCTCCCTATGTGCTCTGATTCCACTATTAATTGGGTTGTTTAGGGGTAGTCAGATTTTTGCCAAATCCAAAGTTTTCAAAAGTTTTCGTACCCTGGAAATATGTTTAAAAGGCTCATGTAATTAGTGTGGAAATCACTTTTGAATCATCCCTCGACTGCCCATAAACGCATGTCAACCCCATGTTTGCTGGA